>NW_015539829.1:42561-43271 GCF_001515605.1 Sinocyclocheilus anshuiensis | reverse complement strand
AGAAATTAATAATGATAGCACAAATAAAAAATAACGACAGGCCTTCGAATTAAATAAATAGCTTTTTAGTTTTTTAAGTAGGTCTAACAGTAGCGTTAAGATATTTAACTTTTATTTATTTATTATTACTTGACGTGATGACTGTGTCAGTTTTTAGTGAGCATACAGCTTGATGAAATGAAAGATGTATCTTCGTGCCTGTGACAAAGTTTACAGGGCTTTTATAATGAATAGCCTGTTAGAATCGCCAGCGTGGTTGCCGCTAATCTTGCTTACATTGCTAATACTCTATTCACACACATTACCATTGTTTTACTCACTGTTACTTTCTTTAATGGCGCATGTGTGTCTACTTTTGAGTGCAGGTGAGGACATGTTCGAGCTGCATTTGGTGCAGGTCGAGCTGGAGGCCGTGGAGAAGCAGATCCGCGACCTGGTGGAGAGGCAGCTCCAGCTGAGAGAGAGGAGAGCCGCGCTGGAAACATCCCAGGCTGATGCTCACAAGTCCGGGGTAAGTATACAGCTCGCTGTACCTGTCCGATCGCTACCACTTTGTTCATTTAAATGGGGAGTCATCTCAATTATCACCAGTAAAATATGAAGTGCCACAAGGATCTGTCTTAGGTCCTCTGCTATTTTCAATATACATGTTGTCCCTTGGTAATATTATTAGAAAATACGGGATTGGATTCCACTGTTATGCTGATGAT
>NW_015539829.1:41914-42175 GCF_001515605.1 Sinocyclocheilus anshuiensis | reverse complement strand
CACATCTGAATATTTGGGTTGAACTGTTCTGGAACAGTGTTGTAAATACAACTTAACCACTGATTTCCAGTCGTGTACTCTTTTGGAAGGCCAAACAAAGTAGTTTCGCTTTCACAATGAAAAAGCGTCACACACCGCGGCCTTGAGTGAGCGGAGGCCGGAGGCCTAGAGTAAGCCGCGAGTGAGTGAGCGGAGGCCGGTGAGTGAGTGGAGGGCCGGCTTGAGTGAGCAGAGGCGGGCGGGCTTGAGAACGGCGCGGCC
>NW_015539829.1:26627-41624 GCF_001515605.1 Sinocyclocheilus anshuiensis | reverse complement strand
TAATTTTCTCTTATTAAATTCGGATAAGACAGAGATATTACTTATTGGACCAAAAGACTACAATTTTAAGATTACAATTTGCAACTAGATGGATGTAGTGTTACTTCCTCTACAGTCAAAAATCTGGATGTTATATTAGTGCATCTTCAATAAACAAGCTACAGGTAGTCCAAAATGCTGCGGCTAGAGTCCTTACCAGGTCAAGAAAATATGATCATATTACTCTAATTTTACAGTCTCTGCACTGGCTACCTATTAAGTGCCGTATCAGTTACAAATTATTACTACTTACCTATAAGGCCCTTAATGGGTTAGCTCCTGCGTACCTAACTAGTCTTCTACCACGCTACAATCCATCCTAAGGTCGCAAAACTCTGGACTTTTGGTAGTACCTAGGATAGTAAAGTCCACTAAAGGAGGTAGAGCGTTTTTGCATTTGGCTCCCAAACTCTAGAATAGCCTTCCTGATAACGTTCCAACCCTGAAACAACATACAGAACTACCAAATTTTGCTATAAGTTTGATTGCATCATATAATAATTGTTGTTAATAGAGTTCATCATCTGTTTGATTACATCTTTAATTGATTACGTCTTTTGATTAGATTTTTCCGTGCATTTCTGCCATATGTACATTAACTGACAGTCACCACTGATAAGCTACCACTAAATATTCTAGAAACTTAATTTGCTGTAAAGTTGCTTTGCAACGATGTGTCGTGAAAAGCGCTATACAAATAAACTTGAATTGAATTTAATTGAATTTTATGACGATGACCTGAAAATAAGTTGACTATTAAAAAGAACAGCTGAACATCAGTTCACAAATAAAAAACGGAGTGTCTATTTACAAGTGCAAATAGCCCGCCTTGTTGGCAGAGGCTATTTACACTAACTCCGCCCATCAACGTGTGATTATAAAGCATTACAAAAGACTACCGTCTAATAACAGCTCCAGTGGCGCAGATGGTAAAGTATGTGTTGAAGTCGTTTTTGACGCGATCGACCAGGGTTAAAATCGCATTGCCGAACTTTTTTTTTCTACTTTTTCAAATCAGATATCACGTCATTGTTATTGTTAATTTTGCATACTGTTTTATAATGTACTACAATACTGAGGTGCAGATAATTGCCACTATCTGCAATAAGTAGTTGTCACGGGTTGCCAGGCGAAGGAGTACGACAGAGGCAGGTAGTCAAACCAACAGAGTCTTTAATAAATTTATGTTGGAGAACCTCATAACACGACGGAGACAGGACAAAGAAATTGAGGAAAGGCAGGGCTATTTATATTAAACCAAATGATCAACTAATAAGATAAATTAACACAGGTGGAAACTAATTAACTAATCAGGCAACAAAGGAAAACTAGAACAAGGCAGGGAGAACAGAAACACAGAACATACATGTGACAGTATTATAAATAGCAGAAAAACCTGCTAGGTGTAAATAGAATCTATAGCTATTTGCACTTAATGTAAACATTAAGTGTAACAAGGACATGAATTTTATATATTTATATATATACAGTATATATAACTACCTCCTCATTTTATAACACCACCGCATGCCACTGATATATATATATATATATATATATATATATATGTGTGTGTGTGTGTGTGTGTGTGTGTGTGTGTGTTAGTGCTGTTAAACGATTAATCGTGATTAATCGCATCCAAAATAAAAGTTTTCTTTACATAATATATGTGTGTACTGTATATATTTTTATGTGTATATATAAATACAAACACATGCATGTATATATTTTAGAAAAAATGTATGTTTATATATTAAATATATTTATATATGATATGAATTATATGAATATAAATATAGACATGTAAATACATGTAAATATTTTCAAAATATATACTGTATGTGTGTGTATTTATATATGCATAATAAATATACACAGAACACACACATATATTATGCAAACAAAAACTTTTATTTTTATCTCCAGGCAGTTGATGTGCCACATGAGATGGCGGTCGCTCCACAGATCGCGGGCAGGCTGGGGTGAAAGATCGGACCCTCCGCCTGAGAGGAGATACCTCCTGACGGGAATCTCCCATGGAGAGATATTGAGAAGGGAAATCAGGTCCAAGAACCATACTCGGCCTGGCCAGAACGGGGCTACTAGCAGCAGACGGACCCCGTCCCGGCGCATTCTCTCCAGAACTCCCGGGAACAGAGCAATCGGGGGGAAGGTGTACAGACGTAGTCTCGGCCACATCTGTACCATGGCATCCAGTCCGAGAGGAGCTGGATGAGTTAGAGAGAACCAGAGGGGACAGTGCAATGTCTCCTGAGTTGCAAACAGATTCACCTGAGCCTGGCCAAATATTCTCCAAATCTGACACACCACATCTGGGTGGAGTCTCCATTCCCCTGGGCCTCGGCCCCTATCTCGACAGGATGTCTGCTCCCTGACTGAGATGCCCAGGTATGTGAACTGCTCTTAGTGAAAGGAGTTTCCCCTGGGCCCATACAAGGATCTGGTGCACCAGCTTGTACAAGGGGCGCGAATGCAGACCTCCCTGGTGGTTGATGTATGAGACCACCCCTGTGTTGTCGGTGCACACCAACACATGATGGCCTCTGAGGTCTAGGAGGAAGTATTTCAGTGCTCGAAACACGGCCAGCATCTCCACGCAGTTGATGTGCCACGTGAGATGGCGGCCGCTCCACAGACCGCGGGCAGGGTGGCCACTCATGACTGCACCCCAACCGGTGAGGGACGTGTCCGTTGTTAACGTTACGCAACGACAAAGAGCTCCCAGCACCGGGCCCTGTGATAAGAACCAAGGTTTCCTCCACATGTCTAAGGCACGAAAGCATCGCTGCATGACCTTGATCATACGAAGAGGATTTCCCCTTGTGGAAAACCCCCTGGTCTTGAGCCACCACTGTTGGAGTCTCATGTACAGCAGGCCAAAAGGTATCACGTTGGACGCAGCTGCCATCAGACCCAATATTTTTGAAACTGCTTGAGAGTTTCTCTGACTTCCGCAACTACAGTGAGGATCGACTCGATCCGAGCAGGAGACCACTGTGCCTGCATCATGGTCGAATCCCACACCACGGCCAGATAAGTGGTCCTCTGTGATGGAGAAAGCACACTATTATTGCCGTTTAGTCTTAACCCCAATTCTTTCATATGGGCGAGAACGACATCTCGATGCCGAACCACCGACTGCTCCGATTGAGCTAGAATCAACCAATCGTCGATATAATTGAGTATGCGGATGCCCTGGAGTCGCAGTGGAGCCAGAGCAGCATCCACACACTTCCTATCGTCGATATAATTTAGTATGCAGATGCCCTGGAGTCGCAGTGGAGCCAGAGCAGCATCCACACACTTCGTGAAAGTTCGGGGTGAGAGTGCAAGGCCGAACGGAAGAACCCGATACTGGTAAGCTTGGCCCCCAAAAGTAAACCTCAGGAACTTCCTGTGTTGAGGAAGGATGGAGACATGGAAGTATGCATCTTTTAGATCAATTGTGACAAACCAGTCCTCGGACCTGATCTGAGACACCACTTGCTTGAATGTGAGCATCCTGAACTTCAGCCGCATCTCGATGTCGAACCGCCATCTGCTCCGATTGAGCTGATCTGAGACACAACTTGCTTGATGGTGAGCATTCTGAACTTTTTCTAAGCGATTCAACTGATGCAGATCTAAAATGGGACGCAACCCCCCATCCTTCTTCGGAACAATGAAGTACCAGCTGTAGAACCCCAGACTCTCTGTTGAGAGGAGGGACCACCTCGATGGCCTCCTTCCTCAAGAAAGTTTTTACTTCTTGTTCTAATACCGGAGCTTGCTCGGTACCCACCAGGGTGGGAACGATCCCATTGAAACGAGGCGGTGGAGAACCGAACTGAATTCTGTAACCTCTTTCTTAACCTCATCTCTCCGTGACCCCCGGTCCCCACGCGGGGGAGTACTGGTCGCGACGCTTTGCTTATGCGCCTTTATGTAGGAGGAGCGGGCACACGGTTGGGGCTGCTCCTGTCCTGCAGCCCCATGAGCTAGAGAGCAGCGAGGAAGGAACCGCTGAAACGCCTCCGCTTGTTTACGGGCCTCCTGAAACCTGTCGCCGGACAGGCCAGAAGGCACAAACGGGACGTCGAGGAGGAAGACCCTGTCTTTTTCTTTAATCTCAGACAGGGTCAACCAAAGATGCCTCTCCGCAGCCACTAAGGCTGCCATAGCTTGGCCTATTGCTTTGGCGGTCTCTTTCATGGTGCAAAGAGACAGATCAGCGGTTCGACGAAGCGTCCGCAGCGAGAGGCGCTCGCGAGAGCTGACTCAGTGTGCTTCGCTCCAGTGTTAATTTTGACAGCAAATTTTGATTTAGTTTTAGTCATAGTCTTTTGACTAAAATGCCATTTAGTTTTAGTCATATTTTAGTCATCTGAATTGTTTTTAGTTTTAGTCTACTTTTAGTCGAGTAAATATCATAAGATTTTAGTCGACTAAATCTATAGTAAATTTAGTCGGCTAAAATCTAATGGGTTTAGTTACAGTGCATTTATTAAGCATTTCTCAAAAATGTCTTAAAATTTGCAAACTCATTATATAGGTTTGATATTAAGATTTTATCATGATAGACACCGATTTAATGCGGTGACACACAACATGCCTTTATGTTAAAATGAAATAAAACCACTTATCATAAAGAACAAGAACATGGTCTTCTTTTTAATGAAATACCAAATGGTTATATAGGCTAATTATGCATTCTTTATAGCAACTTGTTTACCATATTCTTCATTCTTTCAAGCAGACATATTTGTTTCTATAAATAAATTTAGATGAATCTTTATAGCTAAAGTTTTTCAGTCAAGAGCAGTGCGTGATTTTCTGTCTTTCTTTTGTTGCTTGATTAACATCAATGACTTGGACAATAGCAACTAAATTAGGCTGCTATCCCTTTAAAACCGAATGCATGGATGCAATGGATGCAATGTACTGATGCACGTTCTCCCTGCTGTTTACGTTCACTTAAGACGCAATCAACTGTGTTTATGTGAATACTCGTCAAAACGGACAATTCGACATAATTTTGTCTGTAATTATGAGATATCATCAGGAAACACGGTGTTAGCTTTCACTAAACATGGTGTTAGCTTTCACTATTATGCTGATAATACTCAGCTCTATATTTCTTCGTGGCCCGGCGAAACACCAATTTGAAAAACTAACGGAATGCACAGTCGATATAAAAAACTGGATGATGAGTAATTTCTTACTGCTAAATTTTGAAAAAACAGAGGTGTTAATTATAGGAAATAAGAACTCTGCATATAATAACCTAGAACACTCTCGAAGACTTGATGGCTGCTCTGTCAATTCTTCGTCATCAGTTAGGAACCTAGGTGTGCTATTTGATAGCAATCTTTCGTTAGAAAGCCACGTTTCTAGCATTTGTAAAACTGCATTTGTCCATCTCAATTGTCATTTTGTATTATTGAAACACTATTTTCCTAATTAATGCTGTTCATTTGCTTTGACACAATCTGTATAGTTAAAAGCACTATATAAATAAAGGTGACTTGACTTGACTTGTAATTCTCTGTTCATGCGACACGAAAGAGTACTGTGTGTATGCTTCAGTGTCTGCGCTCAGAAAACCGGACCGAATTGAGTTCTCTCTTGCTTCGTCAGATTTATCCATATGTGTGCTCTTCTCTTACTCCCACATATTGACATTTTTGAACGTTTAGCTTATGTCCCGCCGGTTCATATGTACGCATCTAACCTCCGAACTACGCAGCAGATTCGTTCTGAAGGAATCTCTTCCCAAATTCCCTCGTTTTTATTTGTTGACGAAAATGTCAATAGATTTACGTCATAGTTTTTGTCATTCAAAAAGAGTTTTAGTTCGTTATCGTCTCGTTGTCGTCGGTGAAAAAAATGTTGTTGACGAAAATCATGACAAAAATTATTCTTCAACGAAATTAACACTGCTTCGCTCCCAGGCAAACAACACAAAGGATGTGTGTATCCCTGCCCGTGATGTAAAGAGGGCAAGGAGGAACAAACAGCCTAAACTGATGTTTGCCTTTATCATCGCCCTTATTTGTCTTTGACTTTGACTTAGACATGCTTAGGTTTTTGGAGATAGTGACAGACAACGGTAAATAAGACATACACGCACAGAGCGCTTCGCTGAATGACAGAAGCTGCCACTGTTTCCACCACACGTGCTTTTATAGTTTCTTGGTCGCTACGTCACCACGTCCGTGACGTCTCGCCCATTCGTTGGACTGATTACACACGTGATTCAGAGCGTGGTCATGATGAAGGCATTCCCAAAGCATCTCGATGCAGCTCGAGTTCCTGAAGGGGAACTATATTATTTGATGGTGTTAGCAACGTATTTCACTTGTAGGACTTCTATGAATTTTATTAAGAAACCATGAGAAACAGGTGAATAAAGACTGAGATTTTTTTTTCTTGATTAGATCAGATAATATTTTTAGCTGCTAGATGGCCATGTTACAACGTACCCCTCAAATTATAACGTGGCCCACATCTATCGGTCATATTGTTACATTTCACTTCTATTCTTTCAGGGTAAATAAAAAGAAAACTCAGAAAACCAAGTGAATTTACTCTACCTGATAAAGTCAAAAAGTGTTAGGTTGTGCCCCGCTCTCCCCTACACATGTAAACTTTAATTGCTGATAAAATGTTACAAACTCAACAAAGAGGATTTGTTGCCTCAGTTTATTGTTTCAAACTATAGACAACAGTTATTGTAGTGCTCCATGTGGAACTTTTGTATTCTTCTTCCATGGTCTTCCAATCACAACAATAACAAAATCATTCTTGTTGATTTGGCTTTGAAATGGGTCAATTCAGACAAGTCTACAACTTCTATTTGTTCCCTGAAATAACTGAAAACTCAACAGCTGATTTAATAGATTTACTTATTTCTCAGATGTCACAGTAACATGTAAGCATAGGGAAAAAAATAGAGAAAGGAATTATTTTATTTATTTATTTTTCAGTAAACGCATAACCACTTCCACAATGATCAATAGTGCAGACTGTAGCAGTTATTTTGTTATCATTTATTCTGTATTGTAACAGAAACAGCAGGACAGATATTTTAAAGGGAAGATAATTCAACATGTAATATCTGTGCACAAAAACATCAACATAAAAAGCAGTCACTCTGTCAAGAATCTGTTGAACATCAACAGGGTTTACAATCATTTTAGCATGTTGTACTTGTAAACTGCTATCAGTTCACAGCAAATTGAAATGTCTTTCTTTTTTTTCCCTTTCTGTCCTTCTCAGTGCATTTACGCCCAGCATGGCACATTATATTTTCTGAGTTTCTTCTCAGCATTTTGATTTTGTAATCAAAATAACAATTGGTAAACAATCATTGCTTTCTGGGGCCTTAAAGGCAATGTGTATAGTTTCTGTGTAACTATACAGTAGCAAAAATAATGACCATTTAAAAACCAGTATCTTTTTTTTTTTTGGTCAGCTGTTTCTAGTGACCACCCCAAACCCAGACGTGTCAGTTTTTATTTAAATATATATATATTTGTTTTTTTTTTCCATCCATTTACAATTTTAATGCAATCCATTTATATGCCATCTAATGTATAATTCTCACCAGCCTCACTGGGTCGGACTAGTATCATTCAATAAAAACCATCTGGCTCTCCTTAGTCGCTCCTTTGATATTTGCATTCTACATAGATGACTGCTGGGCCAACTGAGCTGAGACAACCTGTATCATGTGCTCTGATGACTCAGATTGCGAGCACATCTGAGGAAATTCTCTGATCTCTTCTTAACCAGGTCAGGAAAGGTATAATGGGTAACAATATAAGAACTGAATGCAGGCAGAAGAAATGACCATGGACTGCAGGCACAGTTTGTCCCCATGAGGTTCTTTATCATCAATCAGATCCATGGCAACAGGAGCAACAGAGAAATAAACACATATGACCAAAGCTGAGCTGTGAGGCATATGCATACCGAATGTCAAACCACACAGCTCTTTATCCACAAAATGCGGAGACTGATCATTAGCATTTCAAAATGCTTCACCGTGTCCAACTAATAGCTTAATTCATCTCTCAAACTCTGTTCAAACCGTCAGCATGTAGCAAGTCACTGTCACTATTAGGCATACTTTTGGTTGTCCTAGTAACGTCATACCACTTAGATGTCATTCCATATCATTCCATGTAGACATCAAATCATGTCACTAAAAATGACATTTTGGTGGGGAAAAAAAGGTTGTATATAAATTCTACAAATGCATAATGCACGATGAAAGATGAAAGAGAATCAGCGCATATTTTTACATTTATCGGTACTGAAATTTTTAAAAATGGTAGGTTTTCTAGTTTCAAACTTACACGTCCACACACACACACACACAATTAATTTGAATGCATTACCGTGTATATATACTGTATATATATATATATATATATATATATATATATATTAGTTTGCCACTATTAAAACAGAATGTTTTAATTTGCACTACTGGCATATGTTCAGAGATAAATCCAGCCACAGCCCAAAGTAAAACACACCTTTATAATAACTGAGTAGAGTCACAACAATACAATATGCAGCTTTATTTAATGATTGGTCACATCCACATCATGTTTTGTCAATGGTTGCTCATTTTGCTGGAAATTACCGGCTCTGAGCGCAGGAGTTCAGGTCATTTTCTCACTGAAGGTGGGAACAAATACCTCGAGAAATATGCTTGAACACATCTGGAGTCCTCAATGTTTCCTACTGTACTAACACCCACAGTATGAGCTTGAACGTCTCGGGTTACTTGACTGTAACCATGTTCCCTTAAAAAGTGGGAACGAGATGCTGCATTTCAATAACGCTAAAGAGAACATTCTTTGTTCGACCGGTTGTGAAGCATGTGTGACAAACACACCAAGAACTGGCTTAACCTCAGCAGGTGATGTCATTTGATTACGTGCACCTGAGGGTTATAAATAGACATGTAATGGACACATCTTCAGGTTACACCTTTAACTGAAGAGACGTCCAGGCACGCCTACAGTGTGGCATTGAGGCACAGCATCTCGTTCCCACTTTTTAAGGGAACAGGGTTACAGTCAAATAACCTGAGATGTTCCCTACCAAAAGCTACACTTGTGGCGACGACTTATGTTTAAAGATGTGACAGAATTCACATACAGTTTTGTAAGGTTTTCCCCTTTAAGAATGTTAGTTGGCTTTGTTTTCCCCTTTAAGAGATCAGAGTTTTTGTCTAGTGGGTTGTTCGAAAATAAAGTTAGCCAGTTCACGGCTTCAGCATCCAGCTCGCATGTCATCTCCACTCATTTAATTGCACGAACACCCACACACTTGATATTGCTTTTCAATAATGCTAATAGGAATGAGAATACTAATGCCGCCGCACTGGAAGTGTCTGGACTCCCCAAGGTTGTGTAGTGTGTGTGTGCACAAACATTGAAGAGGTCTCAGACATGACTCTGGGATGCTGACTCAAGGACATGCGAGCCCGGAGTAGCATGGACATCCAAACTATAGAATCTGACAAATGTGTGCGGAGAGGACCAACCTGCTGCACCACACATTTGCTGCAAGGGGACACCTCTTGCCAGAGCCTTAGTATAGGATGCAACCCACATGGTTGAATGGGCCCTAACTCCTAGAGGTGAATCTTGACCGCGTACCTCGTAGGCTAGGACAATAGCATCCCTCACCCAATGTGCGTTTTTTCTAGTGGCAGCCATAGCATATTAAAAGCTGCTCTGACTTACGCCACTGGCTAGTGCGGTAGACATAAATCTGAAGAGCATGTACTGGACACAGTAAGTGAAGTCCTTCTTGCTCCGGTGTTGCAAATGGCGGAGGGCAGAAAGCTTCAAGAACGACCAGATGTACAGTCGAGAATGGAACTTTGGAAGATAATAGGGTGAGGATGCAAAATAGCTTTGACCAGCCCAGGGGCAAAGTCTAAGCAGGATGATGAGACTGACAGAGCCTGCAAATTCCCATTTCTTCTCAGAGAAGTAATAGCCATGATCTTCAGAGTCAGAAACCTGACAGGCGCCAACTCTAGTGGTTCAAAAAGGAGTCCCAACCAGATCATTTGAGCACTAAGGCTAAGTCGCCCGGAGTAGCATGGACATCCAAACTATAGAATCTGACAAATGTGTGCGGAGAGGACCAACCTGCTGCACCACACATTTGCTGCAAGGGGACACCTCTTGCCAGAGCCTTAGTATAGGATGCAACCCACATGGTTGAATGGGCCCTAACTCCTAGAGGTGAATCTTGACCGCGTACCTCGTAGGCTAGGACAATAGCATCCCTCACCCAATGTGCGTTTTTTCTAGTGGCAGCCATAGCATATTAAAAGCTGCTCTGACTTACGCCACTGGCTAGTGCGGTAGACATAAATCTGAAGAGCATGTACTGGACACAGTAAGTGAAGTCCTTCTTGCTCCGGTGTTGCAAATGGCGGAGGGCAGAAAGCTTCAAGAACGACCAGATGTACAGTCGAGAATGGAACTTTGGAAGATAATAGGGTGAGGATGCAAAATAGCTTTGACCAGCCCAGGGGCAAAGTCTAAGCAGGATGATGAGACTGACAGAGCCTGCAAATTCCCATTTCTTCTCAGAGAAGTAATAGCCATGATCTTCAGAGTCAGAAACCTGACAGGCGCCAACTCCGACAGAAACCCCATCAATCAGAGCATGGCAGGCCGAACTGGTGGCCACATAGACTCTGAAAGTACCAGGACATGCACTTGAGGACAGTTTTTTCTTGCAGGAACTCCAGCACTGAAACAACTTGGCAGTGAATTGGGTCTGCATGGCCACAGATGAAACGGGCAATGAGAGGGTGCTTTCCCACAGAAACCCTGTTAATTAGAGTGTGGCAGGCCGAACTGGCTCCCACATAAGCTCTGAAAGTACCAGAACATGTGTCTGAGAACAATTTTTCTTGCAGAAGCTCCAGCACTGAAACAACCCGGCAGTGAACTGGGTCTGCATGGTGTGTCATACACCAACTTTCAAAAAACCACCATCTGAGGGCATAACGTCTTCTAGTGGAGGGAGACCTAGCACTCAGAATAGTCTGTACAACATCGGCTTGAAACCCAGCATCTCTCATTGGTCCCCCTCAGGGGCCAGAGATGAAGATTTCAGAGCTCAGGCCGGGAATTAAAAACTCCCCTGAGCCTGAGATACAAGATCTCTCCTGACTGGATTCACCCATGGCGAGCTGTCGAGTAGGGATATTAGATCTGAGAACCATACTCTGGTCGGCCAACAGGGCGCTATCAGTAAGAGGCGAGACCTTTGTTGTCGGACCTAGGCCAGGACTCCCAGGAGTGGAGCGATCGGAGGAAATGCGTAAAGACGCAGACTAGGCCACATATGGGCCATTGCGTCCAGATCTACAGGAGCTGGAGAAGTCAGAGAGAAGTAGAGGGGACATTGTGCTTCCTGTGAAGTAAAGAGGTCCATCTCCACTTTGAAAATTTGTCTGACTACCTTGGTGTGGAGTTTCTATTCCCCATGTTTCCCAACTTGTCTGGACAGCAAATCTGCTCCCACATTCATATGCCCGAGAATGTAAATTGCCATGATGGACATGAACTTGTCCCGTGTCCAAAGTAGAACCTGCTGTGCAAGCCTGATCTGGCGGCGCAAATGCAGTCTGCCCTGGCGGCTTATGCAAGTGACTACCACAGCCTTGCCCCCCCGCACTAGGACGTGGTAGCCCCTGCTGGAGGATGTATTTCAGGGCCCGAAATACAGCCATCATTCCGAGGCAATTGATATGCCAGTCAAGAAAATTACCTCTCCAGATCCCTTGGGCTGGATGGTCATCTAAGACCGCTCTCCAGCCCTAGAGGGAAGCGTCTGTCATTAGCATCTTGCGACGACAACACGTGAGAGTGGGACCCAAAGTCAGAAACCGCGGTCTGAACCACATAGAGTGGGTTCGAAGCCCTTAGCACATAACCCTTATATGCCTCTGGGGATTGGCCCTTAGATTAAATCCCCTGGCTCTGCGCCACAACTGCAGTGGTCTCATGTGCAGGACGCCCAAAGGTTTCCCGTAGATGCAGTCGCCATGAGACCTAGAACTTTCTAAAAGTAATGTACAGTAACTTTCTGGCCTAGCCTGAAATCCTTCAGGGTGTTTAGAATGGATTCGACACATGCAGGAGACAGCTGTGCCCGCATTGCGATCGAATCCCGTACAACCCTTACATGTATTGTCCACTGGGCAAAGAGGAAATGCTTTCCTTGGCATTGAGTCTCAACCCCAGAGACTTGATATGAACAAGGACAACATCCCAATGTCAAACCGCAAGTTCTTAAGACTGGGCTAAATCAGCCAGTGGTCGATGTTAATGCTGCATCAATTAATTTTGTTTATGAGTATAGCCTTGGGTGACAAGGTTAGGCCAGACGGAAGAACCCGATACTGGTAAGCTTTGGCCCCAAAAGCGAACCCCAGGAACTCCCTGTGTTGTGGCAAACTTTATAGATGAAAGCATCCGTCAATTTTTGCCAACCAATCCCCTGATTAAATCTGAAATAACAATAATTGATTGTCAGCATTAGAAAGCAGTTCAGTCCGCAAAGATTTAAAATTGGACACAACCCCCCGTCATTTCTTGATCCAGAAAATATTGGCTGTAGCAGCCCGACTCTCTGTCTGGGAAGGGAAGATGTTCTATGACCTCCTTGTCCAGTAGAATTTGCAATTCCTGTGTCAACAAATATGCTTGTTCCGGTTTCACGGTAGTGGAGACCACGCTGTTGAAACGTAGAGGTTGATACACAAACCGTATCCTGTAGCCCTTTCTACAGTTCTTACGACCCAAGAAGATATTATTTGGCAGTAGTTTCCACACTGCCAATTTCTCTGAAAGGGACACTAATTGTGACACTTGGTTTTGCTGGGGGAATGTTAAATGTTTGGTGTAACACGGCAGGCATAACCGGACATGTAACATTTCACTAGAGACCGCTGCTCCCCGAAACACTGGTGGAGGCAGAGGTTGTACAGCGATACCCTAAGGATGCCAGGAAGGAGCCCCTACTCTTCCGTTGGAATTTTCCGTGGCCCTCACCGAGGAGACACACCCTTTGTCCTGGGCACATCCTCAGGACCTCTCTTTGGTCGTAATGACAGTTCTTAGGTCCGGCTTCATCTCTGGCTGTTGAGTGCTACAAGCTGCTCCCCAGGCTTTATGAGGAGGCGCACGACTCGCCACACTCTCTCTCATTGAGCCTCTTGCCTCATAGGAGCTGGACTGAGTTGGGACTGGGTAGCTGACAGCCCCGACACTTGAGCACAGTTGGGGAGAAACTTGTCGAAAGCCTCCTCCCGGCACTCAGATCTTAAAGAAGATCAGCCTGATATGCCTGCAGAACCGTCATGGTGTGCAGGGCAGCACCAGTCTGACTCACTGCGTGAAACACTTTTCCCCCAAGAGTAGATGTTGCTCTACATGGATTGGTAGGGAGCGTTGGCGCTTTTTTTTAAGAGCATTGATGCTCCTCTAGGGGAGAGAGATAGCCCGCTAGTGTCTCTTCTGCCTAGGGCATCATAATGTATCTCCGTGATTTTGAATCGAAATTGTCGATACAGAGGGCACAAAGGCATGGTATGAACATGGTTTACTCAATGAACAAGATATCTCATCATGGAGATCACCAAAGAAGGGGAGAGACCATCGCTGTGGCCCCTCCCTCTGACCACCTGACAGAAACCTGTCATCTAGTTTGGAGCGTTTGATTTATTTATTTTTTTTACCGACAGCTTTAATCTGGTCACTGCACGAGTCACCACCTTGAGTAACTCCTCATATTCTTATAATAGCGCGAGGAGCGCTCGAAGGATGCACTCTCAATATCCACCTCAACAGAAGCAAGAGCTGCAGCGTCCTCTGCCCGATCCGAAGAACTGCCCAGGCACGCTTGGAGGTGGGCGCGAGAACCTTCCGATCTGGTGAGAACATGAGAGAGAGGGGAACACTGTGTCTTGGATCTCCCGGTATGCCGGTATGATAGCCCTGGCACGGCACTGCAAAATTTCCTGGACGTCCGGGCTGGGCTTATGCTTTCAGGCTGCCCTGTCTGCTGCGCCGTATCTAGGTCGCACTGAGGGGCTTCCTTGTCACCAGGATATCCCCTCTTGCTGAGGCATCGAGCCTTAGAGGGTTGTATTTGAGCTTGCCTGTCCCGTTTGGCTCAGCACTTCCGGGTATCTGTGAACAGATGCTTGGGAAGCTCTTAATCCATGCTATGGTAAGTGCACACGCTAAGCTTTGTGCACTTTCTGAAATCCACATGGTGGTAAGTGTGCACTCTGAACACTTTGCACACTTTCTAAAATCAACATAGTGGTAAGTGGGCACACTGAGCACTTTGCGCACTTTCTAAAATCCACATAGTGGTAAGTGTGCACGCTAGACTCTGCGCACTTTCTGAAATCCTGTATGGTAAGGGTTACGCGTTACTAGCCTCGTTCCCTTTCTCTGAGTTGGCTTAGACCCCGGTACCTTGGGCTCCACTCAACCAGTGTGTCTCTGTTGACATACTTTTGAAGCATCACTCCCCTCACCATTGAGGGTTATTGTGAGCATGGTACTTTCTTTCGAGCGTTTGAATTCTCTCCCTTGCCGAAGAGTTGGATTCCTCGCTCCGTGGGCTGTTCTCGTGGTAGTGTTTAGCAGTGCTCCCCTTTATCAAAGGGTTGCCTATGAGCACGCTACTCCTTTTCTGAATTCGGTGTTCTCCTCTCACGTGAGAGTTGAGTCCTCTGTTTTTCCAGAGCACCTGGAACCAGCGGCATCAGGCGAACTAGGCCCTTTCAGTTTTTTGGCTAGCTTGCAGTACGCTTACCCTTCTGATTTCTAACGATCATGCTGTAGGTCGAGCCCCCTCTCGTTGAGAGCTGGGTGTTGTGCTCCCTCAGCTAAG
>NW_015539829.1:22911-26617 GCF_001515605.1 Sinocyclocheilus anshuiensis | reverse complement strand
CCCCTTCTCGATTGAGAACTGGGTGTGTTGCTCCCTCAGCTAAGTAAATTACTGCTAGCTGTTCCAGCATTGGAACATGCTGCAGGCCAGCCCCCCTCTCGATTGAGAACTGGGTGTATTGCTCCCTCAGCTAAGTAAATTACTGCTAGCTGTTCCAGCATTGGAACATGCTGTAGGTCAAGCACCCTCTTGATTGAGAGCTGGGTGTTTGCTCCCTCAGCTAGAGATTTACTGCTAGCCACTCCAGCATTATACCTTAGATTGAGTTGATGGCTTCTCAAACATAGTGTTTTTGGGATGCACCATGTCCATCTATGGGCTGCTCTTTCAGAGTGCCACGAGGGCCCCTTAGAACGGTATTTTTAAATCCATGTTATGGTAAGTGTGCACGTGAAGTCTTTGTACACTTTCTAAAATCCACACTGTGGTAAGTTTGCAAGCTAGTACTTTGCATTCTTTCTAAAATCCTGTACGGTGAGGGCTTTGCACGGCAGCTTCCTGCCCTTTCTTGAGCTGGTTAAGCCCCGGTTCCACCTTGGGCAACACTCCACCTATGTATCCTCCGGATATCCACTTTTAACAGGGTGTTGCTACTAGGGGTCTGTTGAGACAGTTCCTTCTTGGTCGTATTCCCTTAAAATAATATATTCCTGATTCCAAGCCTTGAGCTCTACCCCGGGCCCAGGAGTTCTGGCGCTAACAGGTACGTTTTTTGGGTTATGTAGCCTAGGCCTTTTGCCGTAGGGGATAATGTCACTGACAGCCATCTTAACGTCCCAGGGGCTATTGTGGCGTGGGTATACCGTTCCCCATAGCGACCCCTAGAAAGGGAACGTCTCAGGTTTCGCATGTAACCATGGTTCGCTGAGAAGGGAACGAGACACTGTGTCCTCTAGGTTTCCTGCCATGCTTCGGACGCAAGCTTCAGACGAAGAAGTGGATGATGTGTTCTCCCGGCACCTATTTATACTATAGTCGCACCGGTAGTGACGTCATGGGCTGTCGCCGGCCAACATGTTGTTGGTGTTTTTTCAATGTATGCTTCAGACACGGGTCACGACGAGGCGTTCCCCATAGCGACCCCTAGAGGACGCAGTGTCTCGTTCCCTACTCAGGGAACCATGGTTACATACGTAACCTGAGACGTTTTTCCTCAGTTCCTTGTGAGTTGTCGAATGTAATGGTTTTCTCTTTGCCAGTCATTCTGTTCTTTGTTCCCTTTGGTTTTTGGCTTATTGTTTGTTCTAGTTTTTACATTAAATATCTGCACATAGATGCTTTCCTCTGCCTTTTTCCCCAGCATCTCCACAACATTACAGTTTATCACTGGCATGTCTCTTTGGCTAGTGCACTTCTTTAGCCTATAGTTAGTATAAGTAAAATACTTAAGTACTGTTAAAATCAGATACTCAAATACTTTTACTCAAGTTGTTTTGGAATTGGTGACTTGTAACGTGTAGTGGAGTAATTTTCACTGTAAGGTATCTGTACTTTTACTCAAGTATGGTTTTTAGGTACTCTTTACACCTCTGACATACATATACACACACATACACATATATAAAATAAGTATTGAACACGTCACCATTTTTCTCAGTAAATATATTTCTAAAGGTGCTGTTGATGTGAAATTGTCACCAGATGTTGGTAACAACCCAAGTAATCCATACATACAAAGACAACAACAACAACAAAATTTCAGAAATTAAGTTATGTGTAATAAAATGGAATGACACAGGGAAAAGTACGCTTACTGAAATGTATTTAATACTTCGTACAAAAGCCTTTGTTGGTAATGGCAGCTAAAAGACGCCTCCTGTATGGAGAAACTAGTCGTATCCATTTCTCAGGTGTGATTTTGGCCCATTCTTCCACACAGTCTTCAAATCTTGAAGGTTCTGTGGGCCTCTTCTATGAACTCTGATCTGTAGTTCTTTCCATAGATTTTCTATTGGATTCAAGTCAGGTGATTGGCTGGGTCATTCTAGCAGCTTTACTTTCTTTCTCTGAAACCAATCGAGAGTATTATTGGCTGTGTTTGGGATCATTGTCTTGCTGAAATGTCCACCCTGGTTTCATTTTCATCATCCTGGTAGATGGCAGCAGATTTTTATCAAGAATGTCTCTGTAATTTTTTCCATTCATCCTTCCTTCAATTATATGAATTTTGCCAGTGCCACATCATGATGTTTTTGGGGTGATGTGCAGTGCCATTTGACCTTCAAACATGGTGTGTATTATGGCATCCAAAGAGTTTAATTTTGGTCTCATCTGACCAGACTATATTCTCCCAGTATTTCACAGGCTTGTCTAAATGTTGTGCAGCAAACTTTAAACAAGCTTCAACATGCTTTTTCTTCAGCAATGGAGTCTTGCATGGTGAGCGTGTTTACAGGCCACGGCAGTTGAGTGCATTACTTATTGTTTTCTTTAAAACAATTGTGCCTGCTAATTCCAGATCTTTCTGAAGCTCTCCAAAAGTGGTCCTTGGCTCTTAGACAACTCTTCTGATAATTATTTTCACTCCTCTGTCAGAAATCTTGTGAGGAGCACCTGGTCGTGGCCGGTTTATGGTGAAATAATGTTTTTTTCCCACTTCCGGATTATGGCCCCAACAGTGCTCACTGGAACATTCAGAAGTATAGAAATACTTCTGTAACCAATGCCATCAGTATGTTTTGCAACAATAAGATTGCGAAGGTCTGGAGAGAGCTCTTTGCTTTTACCCATCATGAAATGATTCTTGTGTGACACGTTGGTAATAAGACACCTTTTTATAGGCCATCAGTTGAGACCGAACCAGCTAATAATAATTTCCACTGACAAGGGGCAGGATTGCTTTCTAATTACTGATAGATTTCAGCTGGTGTCTTGGCTTTCCATGCGTTTTTGCACCTCCCTTTCTTAATGTGTTCAACACTTTTTCCCTGTGTCATTTCACTTTATTAACAGAACTTAATTTCTGAACTTATTTGTTCTACTTTCTTTGTATTTATGGATTACTTGGGCTGTTACCAACATCTGGCAAAAATTTCGTCAACAGCACCTTTACAATTATATTTACTGAGAAAAATGGTGACGTGTTCAATACTTATTTTATCCTCTGTATGCATACATATATATCCTAGTGAAAAATAAATATACTTAATTGTGTGTGTCTATATATATATATATATATATATATATATATATATATATATATATATATATATCCCTAGGAAAGTACACTGGCTAGGTTCTTAATTTCATCTACAGTCATGGCCAAAAGTTTTGGCAGTGACATAAATTGTGTGTTTTGTAAAGTTTGCTTCTTCAGTATTTCTATATTATTTTTCCACATGTTTCTATGGTATACTGAAAAACAATGATAAGCATATCATAAGTTTTAAAGGCTTTTATTGGCAAAAAAATATAATGAGTCAATAATTACCAGTGTTGACCCTTGTTCTTCATAACCTCTGCAATTTGCTCTGGCATGCTGGATATCAGCTTCTTGACCAAATCCTGACTGATGGCGGTCCATTCTTGCCTTTTTAGTTCATCACAATTTGTGGGCCTCTGCTTGTCCACTTGCCTTTTGAGGACTGACCACAGGTTCACTATGGCAGTGGTTTCCAACCCTGGTCCTGGAGGCACACCTGTTCAATAATCATGCTGTCTAATCAGCATCTTGATATGTCACACCTGTGAGGTGGATGGATTATCT
>NW_015539829.1:5354-21540 GCF_001515605.1 Sinocyclocheilus anshuiensis | reverse complement strand
ACTCTCCCAGTTATTTAAGACAGCTCGAGAGGTCTCTCAAGTGGTTAGGAGTTGCCAGTAGGGGCTTGTGATGGCACTGAGGATGAGGAGACGTGCGCAAATCTTTCAGGAGAGGAAGAATGTTCTTGAAATGTTTGACGATGAGCAGTTAATAAAACAGTTACATTTCCTCAGTTATTCAAACAGAAATGAGCAAAGAATATTTACATTACCAAAGAACATCATAACTGACGTCAGTCTAGCGCTAGTATTATATGCTCTTTAAAAACACTCCCGTTATAATCAGTGAAGCTACCTACACTGTATCATGAATAAATCTCTTACCCCTTGTTTACACTGCACACGTCTGCAGTGCATTACGGCTCCGACACGGCCACCGGAGCTGATGACGGCTACTCACTAGCCGCACCGCAGCAAGTTTCTGAAGCGGCTCTCCGCGCTGCATCACTAAAGATAGGCGCCTATATTTTTGACTGATAATAATAATAATAATCAGCCACAGGTGATATCTCTGACTATAGTCGATACATACTATCGGCACAACCCTAAATTAAGGTTGTGATGACAATTCGTTTCCTTACCATAATGTATGTATTCTCTTGAAAATTCTTTATTGTTAAATGTGTTGAATGTAAACTCCTATTAGGAATTTAACCATTCAATGTGAATTCATCGGAGTATATTCTTAAATAAGGAAATCTATTCAGTGATTGGTCCATGCGTATTTCGTCATCCAAAATCCCGTTTGTGGCACAGCAAAGTGTCGTGAATCAACTCTAAGTCTGACACTTAAGATTTAGTCCTACACTTCGGTTAAATTACAACTGAGATGCTTGATAACTAACTTTTAAGCGCAGCTTTGAGCCAAGAATTGTTTTAGACTTAAGTCAATTCTTAGCAGCATTCTTGAGAGTAATTCTCAGAGGCTTGATAAATATGGGCCCTGAACTCACTAGAGTGCACACTTTGGGAATCTGTGTTGCAGACTTGGCACATTTTTTCTGAAGAAACATTTAGAGTCTAGAAACTCATTCCAGCTAAAGACACAAGTCTCACCATGTATTTAAAATCCAATAATAATTAAATTATTTTAAGATGATGCTGTGTAATTTTTATTTATTTATGTATTTATTTATTTGTGAGTGAGTGAGAGAGACTTCTTTTTGGGCAAATCAAAGAAAATGAGAGAAACATCTAGTATGTTTCTGCTAACAGGTGCTGTAAGGGAAGAATTTCCAAACACAACTTTTGCCTACAGCGCAAATAAGCAATTTGCAAATAAAACAGTTTAATTCGTTAAATAGTTAAGTAATACTTCAGTAATTTATTTTTGTTGAATCCTCTGTTGACCTGTTATGATTAAATGTACAATGCAATACACTGTATTTGAGTTCTACTTGTTGAGTATAAAAAAGGTATAGAGAAAAATAAATGTTTTGAGTTGCAAATAATAACAATTCATAATCATGAAGTACTTTTGTTTTTTATAATTATACCTTAATTTACCTTTTGTTTTATAATTTTACCACACTTCAAATTGAGTGTTTTTCACAATTTTGCATGGTTGCAAAGCAGCTTTACATACATACAGAAAGTAGTTACAAAAGTAAAGATATGTAAACAACATAGCTAGTCAGTTTCACGTACTAGATCAGAAGATTTATTACTTTAATATATTCCTAATACACTCCAATGCACCTGTACCAACGCACTTCTTTTCTCCATTAATGGTTATTTAATGCCCCGCATTATGCAGTTTATGCAATTGTTTCCTGCAGCATTAATGACAGATCATGTCAGGTAAAGGGAAGAAAAACATTCTGCAGATGATATTTATGTTGTGTCCACTGGCTTGTCTTTACCAGCTTCAGGTTTAATGCACTTTCGTGTTCTCAGGTCGTTTCAGGCTTATTTTGACGCAACGCTTACTGCGCCTGGCCTGTATTAAGACTACTCCGCAATTCACAGTCATCGATGGAAAATATCTGTTTACTTATAGTAGTACTTGTAACAGAATAAAAATAACAAAAAGTAACTGCAGTTTAGCATACAGTGCATGTCTGCTGTTGTGGCGCAAATGATAAAGCGAGTGCGCTTGTGTCGCTGCGACCTGGGTTTGAATCCAGTCCGCAGTGTTAAAATCAGTGTTAAAATGTCTGTCCCCAGTGTGTCACTGATGTTCTCTAGGTAAGTGAGTTGGCTGGTATGCTGGGAATGTTAGTAAAAGACAAATTGTAAAGCTGTGCCATAATATCTAAAGATGAATTATTTGCATTAGAAGCACACAATAATGATGTTATTATCACACTTCAAGTTTACTTTGAATGCCATATCAATGCATTTTAAAGTTACTAAAAGTAAAGGATAGTATGACCTCAGTTTGTTATTAGTATAATATTAATGTACGTTCAACACTCTCAAAGTGTAACTGTAATGTCAGCAAAATACATTTTAAGTTTATGCTGAGTGAATTCTGCATTTAAAAACTTAAAGGGTTAGTTCACCCAAAAATTAAAATTAGCCTGTGTTTTACTCACCCTCGAGGCATCCTAGGTGTATATGACTTTCTTCTTTCAGACGAATCCAATCAGAGTTATATAACAAATTGTCCCGGCTCTTCCAAGCTCTGTCATTGCAGTGGGCAGGTGCTTCTGTTACACAGTCCAAAACACGTCAAATAAAGCGCACACATCCGTAATAAAACGTGCCTCACATGGCTCCGGGGCGTGAATAGAGGCCTCCTGTAGCGAATCCATGCATTTTTGTAAGAAAAATATCCATATTTCAAATGTAATAAACACTTTTCTATCACTTCCGCTATCTGTTGTAGCGTGAGAACACACGCTACAACAGAGAACGCATACGTCCTACGTCATCCACCGGAACGGCTTCCACGCGAAGCCGTTCCGGTGGATGACGTAGGACGTATGCGTCGTGCGTGCGCCTGTGAGATATGCTAGTCTCACGAGTTTGTTTACAGGAGCAAAGGAAGCAAAGCTTCCTTACTTTTGCAAAAGAAAACCAGTCTCCTCTTGGCTTATATCGAAATCCTACTTCTAATTCATGACCGGCGTTTTGTTTTGTTCTCTCTCCGCGTTCTTCACTAATCACACAACGCTGACGTCCTACGTCATCCGCCCGGAACGGCGTCGGCATACCACAGATACCGGAAGTGATAGAAAAGTGTTTATTACATTTGAAATATGGATATTTTTCTTACAAAAACGCATGGATTCACTACAGGAGGCCTTTATTCACTTCCCGGAGCCATGTGAGGCACATTTTATTATGGATGCACACACTTTATTTGACGTCTTGTGGGCTGTTGAAAAAAACACCCGCCCTCTGCAATGATGGAGCTTAGAAGTGCCAGGACAATTTTTAATATAACTCCGATTGAATTCGTCTGAAAGAAGAAAGTCATATACACCTAGGATGCCTCGAGGGTGAGTAAAACACAGGCTAATTTTCATTTTTGGGTGAACTAACCCTTTAAATACAAGAAGGGATATTTAAAGTGTACTTAAGTATACTTGAAATAGTTCCACTTTAACACAAACAAGTATATTTATTACAACTTTAGTTGAACTTAAGCACTGCATTGTCACAACTAAAATGCATTTAGTACAAAATTAGTTGTTCCAATTTAACAGACTTTAAGTATACCAATTTATAGTGTGCCACAAATACATTTAATTATACTAAAGTACATACAAATAAATTGTGCTCAAGTATACAATTTTTTCCCTAGGGTATATATATAGGTCATTTCGATGATCCATTCAGAGAATCTCAGAAGGAAAAAAAGGGCAAAATTTGTACTTTTTAAGGGTATAACAGCTTGGAACTGGGCTAGTACTCTCAAAGGGACAGCTTTATATCTTATTTACCACAAAAAGGTCCATATTAGTACCTTAAGGGTACATATTACTATTTTTGGACAAGGAACAAACTTGTCCTTTTACAGTGTACTGCCTAATAAGCTATTGTACCTCATCTTGCCAATCACATTATAATGACACAGAGACGCGAGTGTGCATGGCATTGTGACGAATATAAAATACTCAACGTCAGCAGCAGTGTCTCAGTCTCCACCGGGCTAGAGTAAAATAACATTTACAAGTTGTGTGCATTTCAAACCACTTTAATAAATAACTTGCGACCAATTGGCATTAACCTGATTTTCAGTCTGCATAAATGTGTGACTTTCCTTTCACTCTTTTTCCTCATTAAAGCTCCAAGTGAGGGGATTGCCAAATATCACAAAAAGTAACCTGGTGTAATATATACAGTGACCCCAGTTTTTGTGCTCTGGGTTGGAGATCCATTGGCCATTCTCCAAACCACTCGTCCTCTGAAGGGTCACGGGGGGCTCGAGTCTTTCCCACCATCTCAGGCCACAAGCAGGATGGATGGCCAGTTCATCACAGGGCTAACACACAACCCCACAGAGGAAACCCACACATACCCTGACATCAATTTCTGTGGTCCCCCTTTTGGGATTTTAAATTGGTTATGGGCGGGGACTTATACATATCAGAAGAAGATTATATCACTGTATCCTTGTGATTTTTGAATGGCCTAACTTAGTCTAACAAAAAATTATTCATTCAATTCAAGTCATTATTTGTGCTTTTGCAAATAAGGTATTTGGCTTCATCTTTACTCAACAAGCTGCACAATTTGAGGTATCATTCTTTTAAAAAGGTAATATGATGCAGGTACATTGTTTGAAGATTAATCTAAACGTTGTGACAAGACAAGCACATCTAGTGATATACAGTAATTGCTACATATATCCTGCTGGAATGTTAATTTAGTTTATATAATAATTTGTATACAATAATTGTGCGAGAAATAAAAAAAAAATTGAAACATAAAAGTAAATATTACAAGAACTGTGAAAATGGACCACAAAACCCAACAAAAGGCATGGAAATGTGGAATTCTAAAGATGCTTTTATTCTGCCTTCTCTGCTGTCAAAGAATGTTGTGGTGCTTTTTAAAGAACGATTCCCATGAATCTCTTATAAACAGGGCAGAAAATTGAAGGGGACATCTCAGTAAAAGACAGCCTTTCATCAGAATATTCATTAAAAAATGGGGACAAGGAAGAGGATCTCTTCTGCATGATAAATGCGACCACATCTCCTGAAATACAAATTACAAATCATCCACTCCTTGACAATACGACTGTCTTTGAACTAAAATTGCATGACTGAGATGGTGGACTTTGAGATAAAATTCAGAGATGTTATCCAGAATATGAGAGGAAGAGGCAGCAATTTATTTTCTGCCTGCTCACTCTGATGACATCTATCATATTTTTCATAAACACGGAACAAAGGGTTTTGAAAAAAATCCACAGGCATGCCTTCAAACAGCACACAATTTGCATGCTGGCATATGGTAATTTAAAATACTTTCTTTTAAAGTATTTAAACATTGATTTCTGCCTTCAGAATATGTGATGTTTTTGAAATGGTTACATTAGCATATTCTAGACACTATTTACAAAACGGCAAATTAGTGTGAGACTGCAATCCCATAAAAGCATTGATGGGAGTGGAAAGTTCTGCAGGTGATCTACTGACAATATGCAAATTAAAGAACACAGAAGCAGCCAGCTCATTTATATAATGACCAACACAATCTACCAATAGCAGTGCAAATTAGCAAGGGTCACAAACAAGCAGAGACAATGCTAGTGTTTCGCCCAAAATGTGTTAAGACGTGTTTTTGAGCGTTAAATAATGGCACAAATACCAGTAAACTGATTAACACAAACCATAGTAAATATCCTTGTATAATTTATTTAAATAATCTCCTCCCATAATTGTTGTATCTAAAAGGGAAACTCCTACAAATGCATATGCTATAAGGTCAGCCTCAAAAATAACTGTGTCCATGCTTTTTCATTGTTAATGTTTCTCTATGTGTCTTTAGTAAGAGGGTTTGCACTGGCACAAGCTGTTAGTAAATCTGGCCCTAAATGTATTGTCTATTCAAAATATACCTATACCCTTTCCTGCAGTTCTGTGTTATCATGGGGAATACTTTAACTAAATCATTAGCAAACATTATGCAATACATTACAGGACATCAGATCATGTTCTTTCATTTTAATTGCATGTGCTGAGATATTGTAAGCATAAGCAGTTTATAATGCAGTGAAGGGCCTTTCAGGTAAACACTTTACACATCCAACACAACTGCTGTTGGACTGAAATGCCCCTATACTGTAACACCAAGCCAGCAGAGGGAGCCCTCGCCCGAGTATTGACTGTTAGCACTCCTCTGCTTTCTCTGCAACCACTTCCTGTTTAGTGGCCATATTAACCTGGCCACCACATGACTACTTTGCGAAGTATTGCCAGTTTATCCTGCCTTACCAAGCGTTTGTATCTCTGCCTTCTTACCACGTGTATGACCTGTTTATCTGTTTGTTTTGACTTCTCTTTTGGATTACCCCTTTTGCCTGTTTGCCTGGTTGGACTGCCTTACTGTGTTTTTGACCTCATTGCCTGTTTTTACTGACCCTGAGTTTGGTTTTGTTGGACTGCTTCAATAAACATCCGCATATGGATTCTTCCTCGGCTTCCACCTCACCCTCATTACAGACCAAGAACGTGGTGTTCTGGACATGGAACTCACATTTTTCCGCTTTTACATAGAGTTGGTGCTTAAGGAGATGAGAGAGGATGTCCTGGACATGTTTGATGTGTTCAGCTTCAGACTTGGAGTAAATCAGAATATCGTCAATGTAGGCAATAACATACTGGTTCAAGATGTCCCTGAAGATCTCGTTAATGAATGATTGGAACACAGCTGGGGCGTTGGCTAGCCCAAACGGCATCACCGAGTACTCAGTGACCTCTGGTGGTGAGAAATGCAGTCTTCCACTCATCGCCTTCCTTGATCCGGATGAGATTATAAGCGCTTCTCAAGTCTAGCTTGGTCTATATTTTTGCCTCACGAAGTTGCTCCAGGGCAGCAGGAGCTAGAGGGAGCGGATAGCGGAATTTTACCGTCACATTGTTAAGTCCACGATAATCAATGCATGGTCCCACTTCTCAACGAAGAAGAAACCTGCTGCTGCTGAACCACACAGGGCGTGGCTAAGCCCCGCAGCCACCATCTGATTGGACAACGACCTGTGAGATGGACCAACATCGAGCCTGCTTAAAAGGGACACCAGGCTCTCGCTGGCTCGCTCTCTCTCGCTCAAGACCCTTTGGCTTTCACTTTGGTGACCGCGCACAACAAAGCGCTCCCATGCCGTAACATCGCACAGCAAGGCTCCAGAACTCAAACACTTCAGCTGAAACTCCGCGACTTAAAGATAAGAAAATCTCTGCTTTGTGATTGTCCCAGGGTTGAATTTAAAACCACTCGTGGAAACGAGTTAGAACCAAGAAAACTTCATGCAACTCCGTTAACTCATTTCCTTGAATCTTTGTGTGTATGTGTGTGTGTGTTTTAGCTTAGTTTTAATGTAATCTATAATAGCTAATAAATTCTTGTTTTCATTTATAAAGAAGTATTGTCTGCTGTCATGACATTTTAAAGTGAAACCTTGCCAAGATCATTGGTACCTAGCTCGTAGCTTACAAATTATCATAATTGTATTGACCTGTGGCCAGGGAGAATACACACAGTCAGATTAAGATACAAGGACATTAACATCTCGCTGGATGACCGTTGATAAGGTGTAAACTATTCAAATTTGAAATCAGTTCTAATCAGGTGGACTTAGAATTTTCAGATTCGAGTCCTTTCAAAACCTGAATGAATAAAATTAATAATAATTAATTCCCTTATAAGAATTAATGAGTTAAATTCCTTACAGTACACAGTCCAACCAGGCAAACAGGCAAAAGGGGTAATCCAAAAGAGAAGTCACAACAAACAGATAAACAGGTCATACACGTGGTAAGAAGGCAGAGATACAAACGCTTGGTAAGGCAGGATAAACTGGCAATACTTCGCAAAGTAGTCATGTGGTGGCCAGGTTAATATGGCCACAAAAACAGGAAGTGGTTGCAGAGAAAGCAGAGGGAGTGCTAACAGTCAATACTCAGGCGAGGGCTCCCTCTGCTGGCTTGGTGTTACATATACATACAAGTCAATGACACTGCCGCTTAGATGGTTCAATTAAATGCTTTTCAAAACCCTGTATGGACTGCATGTGTACTTATTAACAATTTCTGTGACATGCAATGTATTGCAGTAAAAAAAAAAAAAAAAAGTACTAGAGAATATCCTTACAGCTCACTCAGTGAGGGGCACCTTTAATTTGCACCTTTTGACATGTCTTCTCATTCAGTCAAACAGTCATGGATATCCCAGCTATTCAGCAGGGCTTGACGGTAGTCAGTGTGGAGCATATTTTTCACAGATTTGTCATTGTTTTATTCTAGTGCTTCATTGACGTCTGAGCCTTTCCTGCTCAATAGAGGTTATATGAGCAATCAAACCAGCAACACCACTCAAGATGAAGATGTGCTTGATTTAATCATGTCATTAGCGTGCTGTCATTTAGTTCAGCTTCCATAAGCATGGTGCTAAGTACAGTCTTCTTTTAAATATACGGTGACGCTAAAAGCTATTTAGAATTTTCCATTGCATTTTAAATATAATATTAAACTGCTCTGTAAAATACAAAAATTAAATAAAAAAAATTTAAAAAATAAGTAACTTAAAATGTGCTTCAAGTGGCAACATCTAAATTAACTGGACCCCAATATAATTTAATATGACTAAATCAAATAGATTTTAACAGGTTATGCCAACGAAATTAATTAAGCAACAAGCAAAAAATAACTGCACTGTTTTGTTTTTAATACTGCAAGTGACATTTATCAGTACACTTACAGCAAAAACGTTTTTTTTTTACTAAAACATTTCACAGAAAGTGTGTTTGTTTTAATCCTTGTATTATGTTACATATCTTGGTAAAAAATATATATATTATGGGTTAAAAAAAGGTAAGAACAGACATTTAGCATTAATATATCTCACACCGAAAGAGTTAACATGAGAACATGATTTGTAAACCTGTATTCAACGTTTTTTTTTTTCAAAGAAAGTGAATATTATAAACAATACTTAAATGGAAATAACATTTTATTTTAAATTATTATTATTAGTAGTAGTAGTAGTAGTGCTCTCCTGAAACTCATATACTAAAGCAAGATCTTGGATTCGATTCCCAGCTAAATTCACATGCATGAACCATACACATTCAGTGCAGCATACATTTCTTTGAATAAAAGTGTCTGGAAAATATACAAATATAAATACCTCCATAGGGTAGTTAATAAATTGACTTAACAAAATACCTAAGTTAACCAATATTTCTGACAAAAAAAAAAAAAACATATTATACTGATTAAAATAACAATGAGGTTTTAAACAAAATTTAACACACACACACACATACACACACTTGGCTGCTCACAAGTCCAAACGTCACCTGTGGATGACCACAGCTGGTAACAAGGACCTGTCTGTCCTGCCTAAAAAGAATACAGCCATGCTCAACAGCTGTGCAGTTGAAAAGCCATTGTAGGGTTGTGTAACAAAATTTTCCACCCACATACAGCATAACAGGATTACTCATTACCAGGACATATTGTGCCACCTGGACAAGGAACACAGAGTACTAAATGTTTTCAAAGGTAAATGCAGTTTTCTGCCTCCCTTGCATAAAATTTAATGTAAACTGTTATTCTGCCGAGACTCTAGTGCATACTGGATACACTCAACAGCAATTAGCTATAGACAGTAATAAGGTGCCTGCTACACCAGCATCCTGCGTTGGACATTAGTGCATGCTTTTGTGAAATGAGATACATTCCTCTCTTAAAAGGAAATGAGGTTTGTAACATTGCAGATCCTTGTCAGCAGTTTCTTGCATCAAATAAACTTCCTTCAAGGAGCACTTTGGATGTAATCAGGGCACGATATTTGAGGGGATAAGCACTTTTGTGATCAGTTATTCACAAGAAAATACTGAGGACTTTGTGATCTAACACTATCCCAACTGGGGCTGGCTAATCTTCATACTTTTATGTATGTGCATAATAACAGAGATTGGTGGTTCATTCTTAAACTATGTTAAAAAAAAAAAACACCTAATGATTTTGCAATTATGTGTCCTTTACAGTATGTGCTTTTCTAAAGACAGTTATACACACTGAATTGAAATGTTCTGTCTGTGTCATACCCATTCAAACCGATAACACATGCCAACTCAGAGCCCAGTACATTTTGAATGCATGATGCCCTTGTGTACAATGAAACGGCTTCACACTATCAGCTTTTTTCCTCATTAAATGTGCATTCTCAACAAGCTATTCTGGCTTTAACTTGCCTAATCATATCTCATATATCAACATACCAGTTGGCCTTTGCCTTCCAAAATGTCAAATTCTTATATTCAGCAATTTGGCTGTGCATTAACCCATTTAGGATTATTATCATGCTGCATGAATTCAGTATTCCCTTAATGACTGCAAGGCATCTGAGCCCCAGAGCTGCAAAACAACCCAAAACCACATGAATTATTGTTTTGTTGGGATGTATTTTTATCTGCCTCATTTACATTACATTTGACATTGATGTTTTTCCATGTTGCTTAAAAATAGGCAAATATGTGTCTGATTTACAGTAACGGGTCCTTAATTTCACATCTCTCACTATAAAATCTAATTAGCTGATCTTATCTACAAAAAACTACTAAACCGATAGCCTTAAAAACATGCATATTTGGCTCTAAAGTTTGGCTAGGAGTTGCTTATCTGACATATTGGATGTGTTATTAACTTTGACTATTGCCTCAATAAACCATTAACTTTGACTATTGCCTCAATAAACTTCTAATTTGCTGCTTATTAAAAGTTAAGATAGTTGTTAAGTTTAGGTATTGGGTAGGATTTTAGGTATTAGGGATGTGGAATATGGTCATGCAGAATATGTGCTTTATAAGTACTAATAAACAGCCAATATGCTAGTAATATGCATGCTATCAAGTAACTAGTTAATAGTGAGAATTGGTCCCTATACTAAAGTGTTACCTTTTTTTTAATCTACCATTTTGTGTGAGTTCGTACACAAGGATGCACATGAACACATGACCTTGCATCATGCCCTACTGTTTGCACCACGCACTTATGTTTGGCTTGAGTGGATGTGCTAAGATGCATGTCATGTTCCATGCATGGAAAACTGACATGGTATAATCTGTACAATTCATAGTTTGACTCTCATAAGACTAGCACTAGGCCTTGCAATTCAGCAAATCTCTATGCTTGCATTTGCAATTTTATGTTTATGAGGTTAGTCAATCATTGACTGCAGCTTTTTGAAATTAACATATTAGGTTATCAGTTTACAGAAAGCTGTGAGGTATGATGTAAATTCTTTGAAACATACATGATTGTAATGGCCTCCTGTCTTTTTTTTCCTCTCTGTGGGAGGAACAGAACACAGAGGAAGACAGTCAGCGAACAGCTAAGCCAAAGACAGCAGGACCAAATGCATTTTAGCATATCAACTTAAGCTAATAAAATACAGGATAAAGTTGGGCAGTGTGGAAATCAACTTGATATGGAATATAGGTAAATGGGAACACTTTATGCATTTTGAGTTGCATTTTTATGTTTACCCTGTTTGGGAAGCTCAATATTCTATTTATACTGCAAGACGGGTAAAAAGAAACAAGGTTCAAATTTACTCCTTAAAATATCTCTCCCCATTTTATAGAAACAAAAGGTCATCTTGGGTAAAGAATTTAGGCATTCATTCTCATCCAAGCTTCATGTACGCCAGGAAGTACAGGAAAGTCCAGGCAAGTTTTAAAGGGAACATGACCTGCATTTTCAGCCTGGTCTCATGTTTATACGTAGGTATTAATATGTAACATTTACAAGCATTTTCTGCATTTTTGTACGTTTTTATTGATGCTAAAGCGTACAACTTAGATGTATTTCAACGTTTAAAATGTACAAATCGCTATGTATTTTTAGCTAAAAAAACGTAAAAATATTTACGTATCTTTTATATCAAGATATTTGTATCAATGCATTTTTATCATTTTATCAATAAGCGATTTAAATTTGTAGACCCCTTAACCTACCCCCAAACCTAAACTTACCCATTTTATAGCGAATATGTATTTTTATCATTTTATCAATATGTGATTTAGATTTTAGACCCCTTAACCTACACCCAAACCTAAACCTACCCATTTTACAGCGAATATGCATTTTTATCATTTTATTAATATGAAATTTAGATTTTAGATCCCTTAACCTACCCCCAAATCTTAATAGTGAATATAAAAGTATATAAAACGCATTTGACCGAAATATGCAGGAAAATAACCATTTTAGTAACAATATAGCATTCAAATATTTTTATAGTCGCTAATCCCACTCCTACCTATAAACCTAAACATTTCTGTACAGTATAAGAAAAACATGACAGACAGATAAATGCAATTACAATCATTTATTTTTTGCAAAAATGTCAAAAGGAGTACCAAAAGAAATCCAAATGACGATGTGTTACAGCCGCCGCCCTCTCTGGCGGAATACAGTAGGTTTGTGTGAGCCAGAGCAGAATTTATGTTGTTAATCGCTCAAAATATTAGCCAGATTATTTTCCCGATCCACTCCGTGAACTCATGAAGGTGCGCGTGCATCATTCAAACACACCTCACCAGAAACATGCAGTCACAATCTGTGATGAATGCAGGCGAGAGCCAATGAGCATTCGATTATCCTGCCGTAAAACCTGTCGTTTGAAGCAGCAACATTTGAATTTGTAAAGAGCGCATCAGTCAGCGCGGGCTTTGTTGTTTATGGTCACTGGACTCGCTGCTCGGGATGGAGATGAAGATCGCCGAATAAAGGCTTGGATTTGGGTCTGTTTCTCGCACTTGTATGTGTTCGGAAGGTTTGGATTACAGCGCACAAATAAAATTGTTTCATTTCGTAATTATGTTGCGTTTTTGGTGTATTTTATAGTTCTATTGTCAGTCACAGCATGTCGAAGAAAACACCTTTCCCTTTCATAGGTTCACTTCAATGCTGCGACAGCGGTCGCTATGGGAACACCGATGTGACGAATGTCTGAAGCCCTTATACCATCACGCCAATTAATTGGCCAATAGCGCTTAGCACCGCCCCGCGCAATACGTCACGTATGCCATATCAGCGTGCTGTGCGCTATTTCATCAGATTTAATTTCCTTCAGGATGCCCGTAGGAAAGCGTTCTTTCGTCGTGTTCTCAGCTATTTTCTTTCAAAAGAGCAGTTTGCTTCTCTTCAGCAGACACGATGAGCTACAGGAGATGCGTCGAGCCGTGTGGCAGGTTCATCGCAGGAGAAGACACTCATGACAGGTGCGTGCAATGTTTGGGCCTACACGCTCAAGCGGCGCTTAACGGCCTTTCTATTGTATACAGTGCAATAGCCTGCGGCTAAAAGTATTGTGCTCGAGGCTCGCGGCCTTCCTTAAGATAGTAGGCCTCGCGTCTAACCCCCACAATCCCGTTTCTGCGGTTGCCAAGGCCCCACACGAGACGGTCGCTTGGGGTGACGCATGCGAGCTGGAGCTCATGGAAAGGGAGACGACGGAGTTTTCTTCCTTTCTCTCGCTCTCTCCAGGCCACATATGTTTAAGCATACGAGGAGCGCTATGTGGACCCAGTTGTCTTTGTCAATGATGATTTATGGTCTACTCCAGAAGCTCGTAATGCGATTCTTTCAGTTGTGAACCATATGACGAAGACGTGCTGTGTATGGGCTCACGTATTAAGAGTATTCTTTTAGCAAGCTATAACAGTGAGCAGACGGTTTTTCCTATCTCTCTCTACTTGCTACGCTGCACTAATGCAGACACGTTCTTTTGAGTTGGCGCTTGTGCTTCCAACTCTTGTTCATGTACTGTTTTTAGGCACAGACTGTGAGGAGTCCTGCAGCAGATGTTTGTTGTGCACTATGCTTTTGGCGCGTCTTGCTACCAAGCATTAGTTTGACCGAATTATTGCTATTTCTTTCAGCTCCGCTGCTGCATTTAGCTGAAATTAATAAGTGTATGAGCTCACGTATTAAGAGTATTCTTATAGCGAGCTATAAAATAGTGAGCAGATGGTTTTTCCGAACTCTCTCTATTTGCTGTGCTGCACTAATGCAGACACGTTCATTTGAGTTGGCGCTTATGCTTCCAACTCTTGTTCGTGTACTGTTTTTAGGCACGGACTCCGAGGAGTCCTGCAGCAGATGTTTGTCGTGCACAATGGTTTTGGCACTTCATGCTACCAAGTATTAGTTTGCGCAACTAATTACTATTTCTTTCAGCTCTGCTGCTGCGTCGAGCTGAATCAAATAACCCCTCCGTCGCCTCTGGTATGGATGCTCTGGCCCTAGAGTTGACCAGGACCAGTCTTTATGCCTTCCCGCCAATCCGTTTGCTCCCAGCAGTTCTGTTCAGAGTACGGACAGACAGAGTGGAATGTCTGCTGTTGGTGGCCCCGTTCTGGCCCACTCAGACGTGGTTCTCGGAATTAGTCAGTCTGTTAGCCGGCCCTCCTTGGGAGGTTCCCCTCAGACATGACCTGCTGACTGAGCGGAGTGCATTGATATGTTCCGGTTTCCCGTCAGAGATTACCGACACTTTTCTGGCGAGACGTTAACGTCCGTGTATATTACTGATTCTGTTCATATTACTTCGTGGCCAACGACACATAAACAAAATGGTAATCTTATTAATTTTGAACAAAGTAACAAGGATCTAGGCAGAGTTTTAACTTTAAATTTACAACACAAGACAATGGTTCTTTATAAATGAAACAAGAATTTATTGGCTATTCTAGATTACATTAAACTAAGCTAAAGCACACACATACACACACACACACACACACACACATACAGTTCTGAAGAATTAAAGTTAACGGAGTTTGCATGAAGTTCCAAAGTTCTAAAACTCGTTTTCACAAGTTCTTTAAATTCAACCTGAGAGAATCACAAAGCAGAGATTTCTCTTACGTTTACTGCTAAAATCAATCATCAGCGCCAGTTCAGCAGATAGAAGATTTCTGTTTGTTACTTGCGTTTGTGACAGCTGAGAAGCGGAGGGGTTTCCTTGTTTGGCTGCTTGAGGGAATTAAAAGCTTCCTTGTTGGCTGCTTGAGGGAATCCCGGAGCTTTCGGATTGGTTGCTGAGATGACGTTTGGATGACGTCCTTTTGGGGAAGCCCTCGGTGGTGATTGGTTGGTTGCCTGGTGACGCAGAGGCTTCGGCAGTTCTTCTGAGAGGGTTTAAGTTTGCAAGACTTTAGGCTTTTGAAGATCTCTGGCAATCACGAATCACGAGTCTCGCTTGTGCGATGTTACGGCATGGGAGTGCTTGTAGCGCGGTCACCAAGGCGCAAAGCCAAAGGTCTAGAGAGGGAGAGAGCGAGCGAGCGAGATTTGTGTCCCTTTTTAAGCAGGCTGAGTTTCGGTCCGCCCCCCGACGCGATCTTCCAATCGGACGCTGTTACAAGGCGGAGCGTGCATACATTAACCTGATGCTTCAATTTATCATGTGGGGAAATATTTCTGCGAAGAGTTGGTTAATACTTCTATAAAGTGTCGTACAACACACACTGTTCAAAATAACAGCTTGTCGCTCATTTCAATGCTTTGCAATTATCACCAGTTTTCATTCAACACTAAACTTCCCATATCTTACACACATATTAAATGCTTTATCTGCTAAAAGGAAAAGTTATAAGGCAAAGATTAAAATATCATGGTTTCAATAACACATCAAACAGAAAGCATAGAAAGGCACAGAACATTATTTGTGAATATAGTTGCCCTTTTATACTTTTAAATGATTGTCTTTTGAATTGTCTGTGTAAGTTCTGTTTCTTTGTCTGTGACAGGAGAAACGCATGCTTTTTCTGGAAAGTAGGAAAAGGATGCACCCCTTTTGGAATGCAGGGAGAAAGAGGGGAGATGTCCTGAGGTCATGACACTGTCACGGGTGGAGATCTGCCATTCTTCTCGCTCGGACATGGAGCTATTAATCTGTCGCTTTCTGTTTATCGGACTATCAATTTATGCGTTAAACGGTCATGGGGTCCAGGAGTGTCTGTCGCTGGAACATTTCCAGATACCAGGTTCTTTGT
>NW_015539829.1:4559-4872 GCF_001515605.1 Sinocyclocheilus anshuiensis | reverse complement strand
CTATGTGGAGGAGCGAGCCCTTAGGGACATTGATCCATAAAGTCTGGTTGGGCAGGATAATGCAGTGTCGTGTCGATCGTAGGTGAGGGTAGCCGTACGCGCTGGGTTGTCGACTAGCCAGCGGTTTCTGACGATCTGTGCTTGTGTTGCCTCAATTTGGTTGGCGACGGCTTTTCTCAACTATTTACAAAAAAAAAAAATTTTTGGTGAAAGGAGTCAATCCTAGTTTCGGGACCTGGACTTAAAGTTGAGTTAAGGGAGTTACCTGATGAGGGGACTAGAGGGGAAAGGAAATCATAGTGAGAGAGAGGGA
>NW_015539829.1:3458-3966 GCF_001515605.1 Sinocyclocheilus anshuiensis | reverse complement strand
CCGATGTTGAGCTCCTGGTGAGAGGCCTTTTGGTCATAGTAGGCTTTTCGACCTTCCGCACTTCTTTCGAGTTGTTCTTGCACGAAGGCGAAAGTTGTTCTCGATGCAACTCTTCCAGGTACTGGTGAGTGGTATAGGTGCGCAGTGAGGGGCTCAGGGACATATGTGAGGACGCCGTCTTTGAGATGCAGCATGTGCTTGATAGTGTTGAGCGTGCGTAGATCATAGGAAGTGGCTAGGTCGGAGGTGGAAATGGGATGAGTGAATGGGTCTGAAAGGTGGGTTGCAATAGTTTGCAGTGTCAAATCCGAAGCTTGGAGGGTGAGGAGATCATCAGCAGTGAGAGTTCAATGTGGGAGGAGGTGGGGGTTTGCGCGCCAGTGGCGTGCTGGAGGCGGGTTATAGCAGCCACTGATGGGGTGGATGGGAGGGCAGGACATGTCCAGGACTCTCCGTGTAATGCACCTGCTTTGGCGAGGGCATCAGTTTGGTCATTGAGATCTTTGTT
>NW_015539829.1:0-488 GCF_001515605.1 Sinocyclocheilus anshuiensis | reverse complement strand
TTACCGTCGAGAGAGTGGCCAGGTGGCATGTTGAGGCGGACGCTGACGCTCTTGCTGTAGGCAGGTATTGAAGCTTCTTACTCACTGATCATGGTGCATGCGTCTGGCATTGTTTGACCAGATCGAAGGTTCTTGAGGTTGACTGCAGTGGTCAGTTGGTGTGACAGGGGAGCCCATATGACGTTGTTCACAATGTCCACACAGGCGTTGAGCCGGACCATGATATTTGCTCCAATGCAGATGTCATGAGGTAGGTTGGGGACAACGAGGAAGTAGTGACTCAGGTGTCTGTTGTTCCATCGTATGTCCACAGCGCAGATGATCTTGGAGGTAGCCATGGCTGTCGACCAGGGACTGAGAGGGAAGCGGCTGTATCTTGAGACATGTGGGAGGCTCTGCTGTCCTTGATTCAATACTCTGAATAGCTTCGGGCTGATAGCTAAGGTCTCCGCCCACAGGGCTAATGCTGCGTCGGACACTGATGTGTC
>NW_015539828.1:0-789 GCF_001515605.1 Sinocyclocheilus anshuiensis | reverse complement strand
AAATTTGGTAAAGGTAAAGGAAAGTAAATATATATATATATATATTATATACGGTTACAAATGATGACAGTATAAAAAATATAACAAAAGATTAAGTATAACAAAAAATTCTGAAGTGAAATTAGAAAATGCTTGTGATCTGCAAGGCAAGCACATCAAACATGATGGAAAGACACAAAAGACACATAATGTTGGGAATTTGTTTTGTGCCACCAAAGTGCATCCCTGTCCTGCTCAAATACAACAGATAAGAGATATTATGATTCTCAAAAAACTAAAACTTTATTCATACAAACTTATTTCAGTCAACACACTCTATTCCTACAAAGTAAGTGCAAAATACTGCATCCCAGCACACCTACCTATATATCTGTAACATGGGATTTGGGTTTTGTTTCTGGTTTAGGTTTAGGTTTTCATGTCTTTTATTTTGATATTTTGTCTTGTTTCATGTTCCTGTCATGTGTTTTCCTACCCTGTCATGTGATCCTACCATGTGGTACTCTTGTCTGTGTGTCATGTTCTGATTGGTTGTCCTAGTCATGTGCCTTGTTCCCCATTGGTTGGTTTGTGTCATGTTACCCTGATTGTTTGCTATAAGTAGCCATCATGTTAGGTGCGTTTGACTTGAAGCATGGCTACAGATGGCAGTCAACGAGAGTAGCCGCTTGCAGTTGGGGGCGGAGTTGAAAACGGAGCCGTCAAGTCGGACACTTTCTGCTCCCGTTAGTGACGCTCGCGTGATGTTTGCATACTCTATCACAGATGAAGTTAATTAAATGCAATATT
>NW_015539827.1:745689-751225 GCF_001515605.1 Sinocyclocheilus anshuiensis | reverse complement strand
TAGACTGGTAAAACAGACTAGGTTTGTTACTTTTTTTTTTAGAAATAAAGCAAGCAAAATTTAAATTTAGGGTTGCCATTTCACCAGTATGAAAGATAACTCACCTTTGACATTCCTTTTGTTGAGAAGTACAACCCTGACCGTCTTAAAAACACATACAGTTTCTTCCATGATTTCCTGCTCATTTCTTTCACATACAAATATCCCTGGATCTCAGGACAACTGCTGGAGTTTAAGACGTTCTGGAGGTAAAAGAAGAAAATAATTGATAGTTCAATAAATCAAACAGTCAGCTAAGATTTGTGGTTTTCTATTCTGTGTGAACTATTCACAATGTGCTAATAAACCACTTATTAAAAATAATATTTTTTAAACTGGATATCCAGGAAGGTTATAAAGGGACTCGAAGAAATGAGCTAAATCTGACTAAACGTGTGTTCTTTTGTAAAAAAAAATAACTCAGACTGTAAATAAAATACTGTAGATAATCAGTCAATTGTGAAAAAAAAATCAGTTGTATGTAGCATATCTTTGTTCACTAACACAGTTGTCAGCTAGATTATAAGAGAGGGGTCTTATCTTGTAAAAAGTCAAAGATGTGTGGGCTGATGTTAGACTAGGGGGTGATGGGAAAGAGAACACATGTCTGTGTTGTACAGTACCTGCAGGAGCTGAGATGGGGGGATGGTCCCATTGGTTTCCTGACACCAGGCAACCATTTGCTCTGGGAAGAAGCTCTGTCAAAAAAAAAAAAAAAAACTTTTCTTAGTGATAGATGCTATTTACACTAAGTGCAAATAGCTATATATTATATTTACACTCTGTTCAAATAGAAAAATGTTCTGCTATTTTACTACTTATTGCAAATAGTGGCAATTTTCTGCACCTCAGTATTGTAGTACATTATAAAACAGCATGCAATGATAAAGTATTGAGTGTAAATTATAATTTTAATTCAAATTATTAAATTGGGACAATAAAGCCCTCCCTACACCTACCCTAACCCTACCCAATACTTTATTTTCAACTTTTTCATTTTGATTGAAAATAAATGCCTTTCCAGTGAGATATGAGGTTTGAAAAGGGTCGATCACATCAAAAAGACTACGGCACACGCTTTACCACCTACGCCACTGGAGCTGATGTTTGACAACCATCTTTTGGTAGTTTTGACTACCCCAATCACACGTTGGTGGGTGGAGTTAGTGTAAATAGCCTCTGCCAACAATGCGGGCCATTTGCACTTAGTGTAAATAGACACTCCATTTAATATAACTTTTTACATTTACATCTCAATGTTGAGTTCTATTACGGGGCGACAGAGACGTGAAGCGAACGGATCCATGTGCATGCTTTTATTAAGAGACGTGGTCATAACAGGCATGGGTCAAACAACGGCAAACAGGTACAACACAGGCAAGACAAAGAGTAATCCTAGGACAAGCGTGGGTCTTCGATAGACGAACAGAACCCAGAGGGCTAGACAAAAGGGGTAATCCGTAATACACAGGCAAAGATATTCACACAGGAAAACAGGCAAGGCAAGACTAGACTAAACTATGAACTAGAAACTAAGACAGGAAATATAATACAACTACTACTACTGCTACTACTGATAATATTAATAATAATAATGCAAAGTAACAAGAACTTTTCTATGATTAAAGATATCCATCTGCTTGTTTAACATTTTGCCTCATCACACAGAAAAAAACAATCTTCAACAAAGGGAAAGGTTTTGTAATGACTGCTGGAAAAACCATGTCTTTAGTGGTTAAGGTGGATGAAAGAAAAGAGCAATTATTTGAAATTATTCTAAAAGCTCCTTGGTCCAAAAACCCACAAAAAAATGGAGTATTACATAATCTTTTAAAAGCATAAGCCTGCCACACATTGACTTTCTTCTAATGATTTTCTACCACCACAAGGATTTTCAGGAGATTCAGTACAAAGCTTTGCAAAGCTCAGAGAATAACTTGAAAAAACTCATAACAATTATCATTTACAGTGCACATAATGTCTTAGAATTTAAACAAAAATCATTGGTACAACATTGTATATAACCTGCACCATATAATGAACTGACATAAATATTCTAAATTACTTACTTTTTATGGCATAACCAACTGAATACATCAATGATCTGTTATGTATTATATGTAAAGGATAGTATAAAGTCAATCATCTGCTATTGCAAAATAATCCTCAAATCCTTAACATGAACCCCTGAAGGATTTTGTTGTTTGTGTTAATAATCAGCGGACTTTACACTGTCTATCTTTTTACACTGTTACTTATCAAATAAATCAACATGAAATTTTGATGAGAGTTGAAATTATTTTATTATGTGAGAAGAAAGAGCCCATGGAGAGACATGAACCTAGCAGAGCTGTGTACGAAATTGGCTGCATAAGTTTAACTGTAAATTTTCACCAGATCAAGATTTATCAGAATCCAGTATTCCAAAGAGCCACACTCAGCTGTGCAGGCCACATACTTAAATTCTTCCCAAATGGAAAAACGTCAGCATACAAATGCTTGGCAATCCCACAAGTGACTGAACAATCATGGATGAGACAAATGGATGGAGAAATCATCATGAAACTAATTGTCAGTGTCACATCAGGTGAAAATTTTGCTGACTAGCATGAGAATCTTTACGGAAGACACACTATATCTGACTGTGTATTTAATATAATTTGTTTTTTATTCATTTTATGGAAGCACATACATTTTGCCACGTGTAAATGGGATGCAATCTGATCAATCAAGGCGCATAAGGTAACTGTGTGTAAACAGGCCCAAAAAAAGTGTTACCAAAGATTCTCTAGTCAATAGCGTACTTGTGTTACTGCAATTTAAAACAGTGTCAAAGGTAAAAAAAAAATAAAAATCTTACAATTAAAGCACAGATTTCCTTTCCATCTCTGTCTCCAGCTGAATATACAAGAGGACTGAATGTTCGTGAAAGTGTTTGATTACCAGCCCAAACAGTAAGAGGCATGGGTTTCTTTTGGATTGTGTGAGAGAGAGTGTGAGAGCAGCTCACTGAACTGGAATCATGTCACTTGATATCTGCATCTACCAAATAAGACTGAAAACAGTCAATTAATGTGAGGAACTTTCCTTCAGCAATAATCCGTGTCATGTTACTTATGTACCTACCGACACCTACACCTAGACTACGAGACAGAAATAAAAAATCATCTACAATCACCTTCACCTAATTATGAAATAGTTCAAGTGAGGTCTTGGATTAACTTACCAAAGGATTTTTAAAGAATTCATATTTCGCATAGTTCTTCCTGAAGAGAAATTTACTCTCACTGGTCATTGACGCCTGCACCTGGACAACCAGCTCATGGTCTTCTAAACATCTCTCTGTGGAATTATGGAGAAAAAAAAAATCAGGTTAAAATAAGTCACATACACCCTTCAAAATCTGTATTGCTCTTCTAAAAAGGTCTGTGTGTATAGACATATGACAAAAATGCATCTATGTAACAAAAGACTCAAACGTGGTGTAATATTTGCATCTTGAATGACATCATTGTCTGTTGGCATTCATGCAGGCAGACAAAAAATAAACAGGGTGAGCGATCCCTGCCTGATGAAAAGAGAGTTTGTCTGGAGGAGATAAATCTCCCCACACCCCATTCAGCTTAACCAGTAAAGGGACTTACTGACTTAAAAAAGCCCCCCATTTGATCTATGCAATGATCTCTATTTAGTTTCTCTGTCTTTATCACAATCTCTGTCCTATGAGACTAAATGGTGGTGTAATTAACGCTAGTCATGAATGCTAAAAAAAACGACCCAGAACCCTTACAAGGACATGTTCTTCATCCAGCTTTTGAACTGTTCAGAGGGCTTGTTTGGCAACAGGATGCTACAGGGGGATACACTGCACCAACCCCAAAAACATCCTTAAGGGGCGATCACAATACACTTTTCATTCCATATGAATATGGAAGACAGGAAACGCAAATTCATGCAAATTTCGCTGCAAGTTTGTTGAGCTCCGCCTTGCAAATTTGTATCACGCGAAGACGTGTGACCAAGAGAAGACTGATAGCCTACATCATGGTGTGACCTCTTAGCATTGCAGAAAAGCAGAGTAGATTCCATATTTTGGATAGTTTATATGTTTTTAGGAATAATCATGTTTAAAAAAATAAAAAATAAAAGACGTTGCATAGTGTGACATCATATTACAACCATCACATTGTCCGAAATTTTGCATGCTCAAAGTCTAGCATGAGCTATAGCTTTACCAAAATACAGAGTGAGAAGTTTGCAAAAATGCAGCGAAAACTTGGCTTACTGTCCTCAATGGAGGCTCGAACCAAAGCTCGGCTTGAGCTCCGTGTTCAAACCTCCATTGTGGTACTACCTAGAGGGAGAATTACGTTTGGAATTTTTGGTCAACTTCTCTATTCTCGATACAGACACTTAAAAATTTACTTAACCTAAAATGGCCTTTATTGTGGCAATATCTAAATAACTAAATAATTACTTACATTTGGTCTAATCATCATGCACAGCATGAATGTGTTAAGAATACAGTGCATGAGCCATGTGAACATTTTTTATGATGCATCTATGGTGCTTTTGCCTTCTTTTTGAAGCTTTAAAACTCCAGCACATTATTAAAAATCTCCTTTAATGTGCAATTAAGAATGTATTTGATGGTTTAAACTGAAATGAGGGTGAGAAATTACAGAATTGTCATTTTTGAGTGAACTATTATTTTATGGTAAGAACCGCACATTTTCACTTGCTGCAGTGCAAAAAAATTAAACTCTTCTTTATCCACCACATTTGTTCCTTTCTACAGTCACTGCGTCTAGAAAGCATATAGCAATTATTCACCCTAACAACTATTTTGTATATGTGTATCAATTTATGCGCACTTTAATCCACTTTACGACAAACCCTGTTTATGACTTTTCCCCACAACACATCCATCTTGAAATGACGCTTGGAGATACAGAAGTACTCTGAAGTGACAAGCTTTTCCATCATCCCACCATTCAATATTTGGCTTAGTAAGGAGAGAGTCGGGATTGCAGAGAGATGATGTCATGCTTTCGTTCAACCGCACTTTGCACTATTCTAGCAGAGTGGATACATAACAAATGAGGAATGGAGCTGCTTTGACGTTTTAAACGCAGCCTGTTTCGCATATAAAATAAAGCATTTGTCCAAACTGTTTGTGTCAGTACTGTTGTGCAATGTAGAAAAAGTGAATCAAGACATGAATCAGAGAAATTAAATTAATATTATTAATGTAAAGGTATCAGGGATACCAAATACCAGCACAATGGCTATTTTCAGAGATCGGGCTTACCTTAAACAAGTTAAAAAAAAACTTTTTTAAAACTTAAATTCCAAACACGCATTTTTCATATGTGTAGCATTGAGAAGTCTGATTCATTTTAGTAAATAAGTTAAATAAATTGGTTAAAAAAAGCAATACACTAACTGACCATACTGATTTATCTGAACAGAAATCTCTGTGAGGTATTTTTTATAT
>NW_015539827.1:736414-745567 GCF_001515605.1 Sinocyclocheilus anshuiensis | reverse complement strand
TTAACTTGACTAGGTTAACCCCATTAAATTATGAGTAGACTTATAGCTTTTGGCAGCTACAGTTTCAAAATTCCCCAACATTTCCCCAAATTTCCTAATCATCTGTTGGATCTCAAACACTCACTTGGAAACTGAAAGTAAAATAGAACATTGAAAGAACGACGAAAGAATGATGATACAGAGAAAGAAAGCAGGATGTCTGTTAAAAAAAATAAAAATAAAATGGTTTGTTTGCCAAACAAAGCAAATAGTTGTAATGGAAAACGAAATCCTGTCCAGACCACGTACTCGGGTGGCTGAACTTCCTGTATGACTCGTTGCCCTGGGCTGATTTCAGTTCTACTAGCAAGCCTCACGTTCACGCCACAGGTTATTTGAGGTAACCAATTAATACACAGCATGCGTTAGCCTAGAGATTTGCCCACAACATGTGCACTCTGACAGCAACCGTCAACGTCAAAAAACCCACTGACCATGTTTGAGTTTAAAGCGGTACGAGCTAAAGCACTATAACAATTCTAATTACAAACAATAAAATGCAAATAATTATATAACTCTACATAGTTAGGATGGCAAAATCAGGAGGCTTATGAACTTTTAAGTTACAAAAAACACGGTAAAACTTTATTTTAGGGTCTCTTAACTAGTTGCTTATTAGTATGCATATAAATTGGTTAAAAAAAGCAATACACTAACTGACCATACTGATTTATCTGAACAGAAATCTCTGTGAGGTATTTTTTATATGTTTGTTTAGTTTATGATGCTGTTCACCATGTTTTCATCAGATATAGAAACTAAAGTGATTTTTTATTTTTATTACTTGCATTTAGTGTTTAGTTTCTGAACAACTTAATACAGTCATCGAGATTCTCATTGCTTTTGTGGCAGATAAACACGATTACATGATTAATTGTTGATTAAAATAATCTGATGCTTACATGTAAAACAATATATTTCCATTATCCCCTTTAATATCTGAAACGTAGTTAGCTACATTTTATTAATAGCTTATAATGTAGCTACCTACATTTTTAAAAATATTAACTTGACTGTAGGTTAACCACATTAAATTATGAGTAGACACGATTACAAGATTAATTGTTGATTAAAATAATCTGATACTTATATATGTGAAACAATATATTTCCATTATCCCCTTTAATATCTGAAATGTAGTTAGCTACATTTTATTAATAGCTTACAATGTACCTACCTACTTAAAAAAAAAAAAAAATTATATGACCTTATTCTACATCACTAATCCTACCCAATACCTAAACTTAACAACTACCTTACTAACTATTAATAAGCAGCAAATTAGGAATTTATTGAGGGAAAAGTCGTAGTTAATAGTTAATAAGTGTTCCCTATTCTAAAGTGTTACCAAAAACACTTCCCAAAGTTGTGTGACCAATCAAAGAATATGGTATTTAGACAAATTCATCTGTCATCTTCTAAAATCTAGCCAAATTAGGCAGATATCAACATGCATAGGGTGTCATGCTCACATTCTGACAAAAAAAAATGAACAGAACTATGCAGGTAAAAGGAAATATCATTTAAACTAATTTACCTATGGATTCAAATGCATATAAACTTTTATTTTTCTGGTAGTTGAATCTTGGATCATAAACAGCTTTGGTGCTATATTGGATCACCTTATAAATTGTGTCCTGAAGCACAAAACACATGAATATCTCGACTCTAAAATACCAGAACCAGTACCAGTTCAACTCTTGGGGAACTTAACTTCCTGTTATGTCTCTCCGTGAGATGGGATTTCCCCCGGCGACCGTTAATCAATTACCCTCAGCCCGAGGACATAAAAGGATGAATCAAGGAAGTCTGTCTTCTTCTCTTACATGGTCATCATTAATTTCAACTCTAGCACAAAAGACCCTGTAATTACTGCATCTAAAGTGGTCGACGCACACACAGACACTTTAAAACAGCTCTATAAATTCACTCGCTCCCCTCTAGCCTAGAAAACTAGCAAGTCAGTTACCGAGTCCCAGGGCTGGATGATGCTCCACAAGCGCCCAACTGTTATCGTCCACACAATGGTTTTTATAGACAAGAAACTGGCACAGGTCTCGCGCCGTCATGTCGGCTGGGATCTCCACCACCTTTCCCATCCCATCCTCGCTGAAGATTTTTATGATCTGAAATACATGAAAAAAAAAAATCAGATATCTTAGATATGATGTTGAGATTAAATTGAAACAACAGTAACAAATTTCTTGCATGGAAAAACACATTTACATACTGGGAAATTTTACTGCGTCACAGGACAATTTTATTTTCTAGGGCCCCGGCGGAAATAAAATAAACATTAAATAGTGAAACACAACAGCAGTTTATGTGACCTTACGATATCTTTATACAAAAAAAAAGAATATATGTAACTCTTCAAAGGTTTTGACCCAGAGTGTAAAGCCATTAATGCTCAAATCCAGGTCTTTTCACATCCAAATTCCATGTCTAGACTACATCCTTACTAATATGAGTAGGAGAAGCTAAAAATAGGTTTATTTTGAAATAGTTTGGTGCTCCACACTAAACGAGTCCCGTGCCATTGTGTCCCCTTCATCACACACATACTAGGTTTTCTCGAAAATTCTCTATTCCTATTTGCAACATCGCTAACACGTTCTGAGATCTTTCATACGTTCTCTCACCCAGCACACTTCAGCCCACAACACATACGTTTAGAAATCCGTTCCGCCAACCTTTACAGCTTTTCCACGGCATTTACTCAGACGAATTCTATCATTCAGTCAAACCGTGGATGTAACCGTTCCCGTCACGCTCTATTTTAGATTTTCAGTTTCATTCTACAGGTTCTATTTTCCCCCCCTCTACAGACGGACACCAACTCCCCAGACTCTTCTAGTCGCCTAGAGGGAGAGGGATTCTGAAGTAGCCAGGAGGAGCTGTAGATTTGGGCTGAGGAGAAATCTTACCTCCCCAGGCCTGAGAAGGCAACAATCAGGAGAACACGATGGCATTTTCCCCAGCAGCCTGTGTCCTCCTTCACACTCTGAGAGACGAACCAGATCCCCGAATGTCTCCACAACTCCACAAGAGAGAAAAAAAGGACCAAAAAAAGGACCAAAAAAAGGAAAAAAGCAGTTCCGATACTTTGCAGATGCTTCTTCCTGTCAGTGGCTCAGCATATCCTACCTGTCACAATCTCCCTCCTTCTCTTTCTCTCTCTCTCTCTGTTTAGCTTTGGCACAGGACAGAGCATGCAGATGGCACTGTTTCCAGCTTGGCAGACAACTTGCCTCTGTTCCCCTCACAAAGGGTTACAGCCACAGGCTTTTAGGTAGTGAATCAAACCACACTTCCCTAACCAATCATAGGGCTAGCTCAAGCTGATGTAATCATTCCCACACAGACACAGTTGCACACACCCCTCAAACACGCACACACATCGACAGACGCACATACACAGACGCGCAGTCATACACACGCACAGCCTTAACTTTTCTTTCCCCCCTCTGCATAGCTTCAGTTTCTTTTCGCTCTTGAAATGAGAACAGCTCGTTTTTAGCAGCTCGTTTGTTTCCTCTGAAGTAGAGATGCCGATAGGACCGGACAGACAAAGCTTCTCGGCTGTCTAAACTTTCATTTCCAGAGTCTTGAACGAGTTTCATGTGAGGACTTGTTGAAGGTTTTCTTACTTTCAAAAGCCCAGCTTTGAAGTTGTTAGTTTGAAGCCAGAAATTTCTCTCACGACAGGACAAGACTCATTACAGCTGAAATGAAACAAATGCCAGCACTTGAGACGCCGCTCACTGCCTTCCCCCCAGCCAAACTTTATGCCAACATTCCTCCACTAAAGCAGAGAAAAAAACCGAAAAGCAAACCCCAGCGGTTTCATTGGTGACCCCTGAATTCTCACACACACACACACACTCACACACAAACCTAAACACACGCGCAAACAAGGAAAGAAGTCAGACGCAAACTTTCAGACAGCTAATTCAACAGAAGACGGACACAATGAGGCTACACCCACCCATTTCTGTGGAAGTGAATTGAGTTTTTCTCTTTAATGGACGCAGAGTTTCATCTCAAGGCTTCATCTCTCTCGGTTTTGACACTTGCATGCATATCTGCTTGGCCGCCCCTGCTAAAATTAACTTTCTGTGACCACAGGAAACCGGACAGAATGGATGACTCAATCCTTTTCAATCCTTTAGGAGAATATTTCAGTTATGGGGGTGGGGAGGAAGGGAGAGAGCGAGAGGAAGTCGGAGATAGAGGGCTGGAGGGAGTACTGGAATCAGTCCAGAAGAAAGAGTCAGTAGGGCTGGTAACATAAAAGGTATGCAAACTCTCCAGTGCTCCAGCTGGCTTGACTGCTCCTCCTCTTCTGCTCCTCCTTCTCCTCTCTTTCACTCATCACTCTACCATTTAGGCAGTCAGAGGGGAGAAGACTGGGTCACATATGTGCACACACCAACTCATAGCGTCATAAGCTGCAGCCATGTCATGCAATGTGCAGCGTGTCCATCATTACCCTACTGACCCATATTGCCAAATGGTGACTGTTGGACTCTATGTAGGAGTTTGTCTGTAAATGTTTGCATTGTCATCTTGACCTGTTTATTTTTATAGTATAACCATCAGGGACATATCATTATATCTATATAACAAAAATATCTATATCTACATTCACCCCCCACCCCACATTTTGAGACAAAATCGTATTTCAAGAGCTTTATTTCCCATTTTAAGTATTAAATTCTGGATCAAGTAGAAATGAGCGTGCAAAGGATAACCAAGCTTATTTACCAATCTCTGTCTTTCAGCAAATCCAATGTGCATATGTCATGTCAAATGTTACTATTTATGAGTGAAGCTAAGTTTTATGATTTTTCCAACATCCCTGATCACTAAAATTCACAGGGCTTGGGTCAACATTTTTATGCCCCTGATAGCAGTAGAGTGAGGACAAACATTACTAAAAGAAGTAAGGAAATGGAAGTGAAATTAAGTTACATACTAGTTTCAAATTTGTGTCACCTGTATGCCATTTGAATATGTGAAAACGCAAATAAGATTCAAGAGCTAAAGCAAAGGGCAAGATTTTCTATAAATAAACAGCGACTTCTGTCTCTGTTCTATCTCTCAAACAAAGTTATTGCATTGCTTTAAAATGCTTGGAATACAGACAAGTCATATGGACTGCTTTTATGACACCAATGTGAAGCTTGATACAATATGCTTTTGTTATATGGAAAGAACTGCTTGGACATCCTTCAAAGCATCTCGTTTTGTAGAAGAAAAATCTAGTACGAGTTTATCACATGAGGGTGAGTAAATGATGACCAAAACTATTTCTTTATGTGTCTGAGCACATATGCTAACTGCTAGGCTACAACTCTGACAAGTGTTTGTTTCCAAAACGTAGGAACTTTTTCCATTGCAAATCTGGAAGTCATTGGAATCTTTCAGAGTCCCGAAGAGCCTCCAGAGCATAGCTAACTCTCTTATTTACCAAGAAAAATAAAGATTAGTTAGCAATCAGATTGCTATGAGCAAATGAATGCATCAGCCATGAGATGTTCCAGTCCATCCCAAAATAGATATATTAAGTTACATAACACAATTATATTGTCACACAGGAGTCTTTTTCACGACAGTGTCGGAAAAAAAACATATTACGAGAATTAATGTCTTCAGGTTGTTAATTCATCAGTAAGTCAAGTAACTGATGATGCCAGATTGTGACAGAATTGGCATTAATGAAACCAACAAATATTACCACACCTACTTTTCCAGTCAGTAATTAAAGCTGTTAGAGGTAAGGGATGGTGTTAACTTTCAGTTCCAGGCTAAGACCCACACTTCCTGTCTTTCATCTTTCCTGTTTTCCAGTGTGCTCATGTCTCTGAGTCACAAAGACTGAATACACAACTGTTTTAGGGAATAAAGTGCCAGTTCTACTCCCCAGTATAGTTTCTTCACATTTTTAAAAGGAATCTACTGGTTTATGTCACGAGACAGTGTGGTGTGTGATCAGGCAGAACGACGAAGACGAAGAAGATAACAATATACAGTCTTTAATAATCCACAGAGGAGTAATATCCAGACAGGATAGGAACACACGCACCGGGTAACATTCACAATAACTGACAAACTAGAACACAATCGACAGGAACTGATATAGGGCAGATAACGAGGGCAGACAGGTGAGCACAATGAGGTGATTAACTAATAATGAGAACAGGAATAACCAAATATGGACACAGAGGGAGAAACCACAATCAACAGTCCACAGGGGTGTGGCAGTTTATATACAAGTGTCAGCTTCATTTATGTTCTGATCTGTATGTATAAATAATATGTTTTATATATCTGTCCAATGACCCCCTGCAATACCTTTCCCCAAGGCCCCAAGGATTGAAAACCTTGGAAACAGATTAATCCCTGAACGCTATTTTACATACTGTAGGTAGACATTGCTGTAGAGAAGACAATGAATATGTATATGTGTGATTGTGGGACTCTTGTTTTTCAAATCTGCTGTAAAAACATTCAGAAGAACTGTCAGTTTTAGTAAATCTCTACCCTTACAGTGCATGTCCCGAAATTATGTTCACATTAAGTCTAAGTAACATTTTACTAAACATTCATCTACTTTTCAAATACCTGCATAGATATTATTGTTTTACCCTCATCTGAAAATTTGAAAATCCATTATAAAATGGTTCAAATTAATAAAATAGACATGATTTCAATATTCCTTTTGTGAAAATGATTTACATGACTGTCACACAGTTATGATATCATTTTCACTACAATAAAGAATCCTGCTCTTCAAAAAGTATTTTCAAATGTCAGTGTAATTTACCAAGGGAAAAAAGTAACAGTGATGATACATGGGATGTGTGAAAAAAATTGGTAAATATAATTTGTGATCAGAATATTTTATACAGTATATTCTCGATCACTTCAAATCAGGTTGCAAATGATGCAAAAAGTGTGAAAATATTATAATAATATGTAAAATTCAGGGTCCCCAGGCAAATGTTTTTTGTCCCCTAAGCACAAAATGCAATCCAAAAACTTTAAGAAAAAAAAAAGTAATTACAAAAATAACAGTTCTTTTGTGACAGTGTACATACTGTACAATATATGCACTTTGGGCATTGCTAGTAGGCAAGTGAGAGTGTGAACTGTGTGAAAAGTAAATTATTTAATCAAAACAAACATAGTACAAACGTTTTTCAATTGAATTGAATTTAAACTAAATTTTACCCCATGCTGGCAAGCCCTTTACATTGAGTGTGGGGTAAAATGCCTCCCTTAACACCTTACTGCTTTTATGATTTATTTTCCCACAAAAGGTGTTGCTCTATCAATGTTTATTAATAAACACTAAAGGAGTGGAGAAAAAGCAAATTTTCCTTAAGGTGTGCCTTTAGCCCCGTTGTACCTTATTATTTACCATGTAATTTACAAGACGCTTGTTGTAAATTATCCGTTGAAGAATGTGTGTAAATGACGCATGAGCAAAAAATCTAGTCCGACAGGATGACCTCAAAATGCTTTGGAAAATGCCATTGTCATCACTGGTCCTGCGACCTTATAATCCTCCTCTGGCCCGGAAAATGATTGACTGTAAGTCATCCATTGATAAGCAGGACAGGTTGACCCTCCCTCCTCCCCTAAGGTTTACAAGTGCCTTTTTAATGAGCAGACTCCTCCTCCGAGTTGTTGCGTGCTGAGGGCTAAGGCCTGACTTCACCTCTAATGAGACAGTGAGACAAAACCAGAGCAGGAACAATCAGAGGGCTCTGGAAAAACATGTTTCTTTTTTCTAAAAGACACTGCCAGGCGACCATGGGACTCTAGCTAACCCCTTTATCACTCCTGGCTGCCTGCCTGGGTAACTGTGCTGATTCATGAGTCAAACATCAAACGCTCCTTGTTTTCTAATTATTGTGTCAGATTGGGTTAAACAAATTTTAACAATATCTGTCTTTATATATATATATATATATTCATTAATACACCATTCAAAGGTCCAGATAAACTTGAGGCCTGACTGATCAACAAGCATTTTGTGTTGTTTAGAAAAGAACAGATGTGAGATTCTGAACACCTTTTGTGCTGCATGAAAAATAAAAGGAATAGGAGTTGACATTAGAGTAGGAGGATGATGACAGATTCTGTGGATAGTGTGGCTTGACTGATTGGGTGGATTAATTCGACTGATTTTTTTGCCACATCTATTAGACTAATTGTCAGACTCTGTTCCGTGTTTTGCTCCCCACGTGTTCCATGTCCTGGTTTTCCCATGTGTTATGTTTATGCCCTTATTTGGTTCTTCCTATTCCTGTTCTGATTATGTTTATTGTTTCATTAGTTCCAGGTGTGTCTCATCATCCCATCCTTTAGTCCTGTGTATTTATAGTGAGCCCTGTTCTAAGTTTGGTGGTCCGGTATTGTGAATGTCAACCTCCTCAGCTACGTGTGTTTTCCTGGTTCCCTTGATTTCATTAAAATCTCCTTGTTGATGTACTACACGTCTCCTCGTTTCTCGCTCCAGCACAGTAGCAAACGTGACAGAATACCAGACCAAAACAGTAAACGGTGCCCCTTCTCCCAGTGTTTGTTTTTTGATTTTGAAAGTCTTTTAGTTTTTCCTGGTTTTTCACCCGCGATAATGGAGATCGCCTCATGCTTTGCCGCGCCGTTGTCAAGCCCACCGGCCGCCACGAAGTCAGGCCCGCCGGCCGCTAAGAAGTCAAGACCGCCGGCCACGGCTCTCTCAAGGCCGCCGGCCGCCGCATCGACAAGTCCGACAGCCGCCCAATTCACTCGTAATCAGAAGAGGAGGAAGAGGAGAAATGGATGGCTCAGGACCCTCTTCCTCATCCGAGTGCGCCCCCCAGAGCTCGCTCCAGTGTCGGCTCGAGCCCCAGAGCTCGCTCCAGTGTTGGCTCCAGCCCCAGAGTTCGCTCCAGTGTCGGCTCCAGCCCCAGACCTTGCTCCCGTGTGGGCTCCGGTTCCTGAGTTTAGCCCACGGAAGGCTCCGGTTCCTGAGTTTAGCCCAGTGAGGGCTCCTGTTCCCGAGTTTAGACCAGTGAGGGCTCCTGTTCCCGAGTTTAGCCCACAGAGGGCTCCTGTTCC
>NW_015539827.1:729460-736390 GCF_001515605.1 Sinocyclocheilus anshuiensis | reverse complement strand
GTCCCCGAGTTTAGCCCAGTGAGGGTTCCTGTCCCCGAGTTTAGCCCAGTGAGGGTTCCTGTCCCCGAGTTTAGCCCAGTGAGGGTTCCTGTCCCCGAGTTTAGCCCAGTGAGGGTTCCTGTCCCCGAGTTTAGCCCAGAGAAGGTTCCAGTCCCCGAGTCTAGCCCAGTGAGGGCTCCTGTCCCCGAGTTTAGCCCAGAGAGGGTTATTTTCCCCGAGTTTAGCCCAGTCAGGGCTCCAGTCCCCGAGTTTAGCCCAGAAAGAGCTCCAGTCCCCGACTTTAGCCCAGAGAGAGCTCCAGTCCCAGAGTTTAGCCAAGAGAAGGCTCCAGTCCCCGAGGTTAGCCCAGAGAGGATTCCAGTCCCCGAGTCTAGCACAGAAAGGGCTCCACCCATTTCCAGCCAAAGAGGGCTCCAGTCCCCAAGTCAAGCCCAGGAAAGGCTACAGTTCCTGAGTTAGGCCTACGGAGGACCGCTAAAGACTATATTCTCCCCAAGGATTTTATTTTTGGGGGGGTAGTAGGGGTCCGTACTGTGGAGGCCGGGCCGAGTGCCGAGGCCAGGCTCCCCGAGCATCCTGTTCCGCCATGGCTTCCTGAACTGCCTGCTCCGCCATGGCTTCCTAGTCTGCCTGCTCCTCCATGGCTTCCCAGTCTGCAAGCTCCGCCATGGCGCCCCGAACTTTCTGCTTCGCCATGGCTCCCTGAACTGTCTGATCCGCCATGGCCTCCTGAGTTCCCTACTCCGCCATGGCCTCCTGAACTGTCTGATCCGCCATGGCCCCCTGAACTGTCTGATCCGCCATGGCCTCCTGAGTTCCCCGATCCTCCATGGCTCCCTGAACTGTCTGATCCGACATGGCCTCCTGAGTTCCATACTCCGCCATGGCCCCCTAAACTGTCTGATCCGCCATGGCCTCCTGAGTTCCCTGATCCGCCATGGCTCCCTGAGCTGCCTGCTCCGCCATTGCGCCCCGAACTGCCTGATCCGTCATGGTGCCCCAAACGGGTACCGCTGTGGAGGCCCGCCGTCCTGTGTCTGTCCTGAGGGACCTCCAGAGCGCCACCCCCCCTCTCCGTTGGATGTTGTGTGGCGCGAGGACGCGCCTTCCGGGAGGGGAGAGTAATGTCAGACTCGGTTCCATGTTTTGTTCCCCACGTGTTCCATGTCCTGGTTTTCCCATGTGTTATGTTTATGCCCTTATTTGGTTCTTCCTGTTCCTGTTCTAATTGTGTTTATTGTTTCATTAGTTCCAGGTGTGTCTCGTCATCCCATCCTTTAGTCCTGTGTATTTATAGTGAGCCCTGTTCTAAGTTTGGTGGTCCGTTATTGTGAATGTCACCCTCCTCAGCTACGTGTGTTTTCCTGGTTCCCTTGATTTCATTAAAATCTCCTTGTTGATGTACTCCTCGTTCTGTGGTCCAGCACAGTAGCAAACGTGACACTAATATTTCCATTTATCTACAGCAATCTTTAAAAATGATCAAAGATATCAATATTTATATTTTTGAATTTTTTGAAAGGTGAATAAAAAAATCCACTTGGCTCAAAAATCTGAAGTGACGTAAATAAATGGGAATGATGGTCCTGCATAAACCATTTGTTTGGAAAGGCTCAGCAATTTAATGAAATACTGTACCTCTAAAATGTATGGAAGCTTGTTTCCACCACTAAATAAATATAAAAAAAGATAATTGCGACTTTTTATCTCGCAGTTTTTTCTCTGAATTGCGAGATATAAAGTAAACACTGTACGGAGCCACGTACATGACATTCAAGAAAAAATGTAAATCCAGGAAGTAGAACAAATTTTTATTTTGTGTGCACAGTTTACTTGAAACGAGAGCACAAATTATTATATTGTGTGCACAATTTACTTAAAACGAGGGAACAAATTATTATATTGAGCGCACAATTTACTTAAAATGAAGTTTAAGTAAATAAACTCACATTTCCCTGTATGTCATGTTGGGGCTCCATACCACTGGGAGTTATAAACTCAGAATTGCATGATATAAACTCGCAATTGCATGTTGTAAAGTCATAATTGCAAGACATAAACTTTTGCAATTCTCACAATTCTGATTTCTGTTCCCGATTTTTGAGTTTATATCTTGCAATTATGACTTTATTAATGCAATTGCAATAAACTCGCAATTGTAAGAAAACAGTATCTTTTTTTTTCCTTAGAATTGGACTTTATAACTCACAATTGTGAGTTTATATCTCAAAATTCCGAAAAAAGAAGTTAGAATTGAGAGTTTATATCTTGCAATTCCAACACTATTTCTCGCTATTGTGAGTTTATATCCTGCAGCTTTGCTGTTCTGAGAAAAATGTCTAAATTGCGATTTTATATTTCTCACAATTGTGAATTTATATTCCGCAATTGTGAGAAAAATGTGAGTTTTTTTTATTTTTATTCAGTGGCAGAAACAGGCTTCCATAAAAATGTCTTAACACATTATACCAACATTTATTTTTATTTTATTATATTGTTATTGTTTTTTTCACCATATTTATCAGCCATTACTTTTGGGTAGTACTGACAAGTGTCAAACAGACTATAATAATGTCTTCTATCTATTGTGACAAAGACAGTGTGTTTGACTTGGACACTCCTATCAGATGACACAACTCCAAAAATGGAACTGTGACCATATGATTAACCTTGAGCTAAAATAAGCCAGCACTGCCTTTTGGTTACAGTGTCGTCTCTGGTGGGCCAAAAAGTGCTGAGCTTTCTTCACAACTTTGACTGTAGTCTTCACCACACTGAGGTTTTAATGAACTACGAAAACAACTGATTATCATCAAAACACCCCCACACAAAGGAGGAGAGGGTAGAAAGAAAGAAAGAAAAAAAAAACAATGTCAAATAAATAAGGTTAAATAAATAAATAAACTTTTGTAACTCTTAATAATAATATTATTAAGTCACATAATGTGATGACTTTTTACAAGTTTAAATGCTTTTTAGAAATAGTTAAAAATGCCTTAAAATGCAGTGGACTCAAAAAGTCTACGACCCTGTCGGAAATGGTGGATTTATGAAAATACAAAAAGTTACCTGGATTTGGAAAAAATTGTAAAACAAAAGAATCAATAAAAAAAAAAGTACATTTGTGACACTGACTACATTAAATCCTTTGAATCTCAGTCGGCATATTTTCTTTTTCATCTGGGCCAAGCGGAGGAACAGAGGATCTATATATAGATCACACGGACACTATCAGTGTGGATGAATCCCTGCTGTCCGATCCTTTGGCCCCTCATCTCGCTCTCAACCACAAACGTAGGCACTAACAATCCAGTCCTGAATGGACAGCCTCTTTAGCCTTTGGTATCCAGCTGAGATAAAACCAAAGAAGAGCCAAATATTTCCCCAATAGGACCAGGGAGTTTAATTGTGTCCTTGGGCCGCAGAGCCACTCATTCAGCCCAACAGCAGATCATTGTCTGTTTGGGGACGAAAACCCAGCACACAAAAAGAATGACATAATTGCTTTTGATTTAACAGTCGTTTCAGGGCAAGCAGCACTGTACCAATTCTTTCCATTCATGCCACCCAGACACTAACTCCTCCTTTCCATAACCAGTGGAACTAAAGGCCATTCACTCACATGGCAGAGATCCATTTCACAGTTAAAGGATTCACACAAAGAGATTCTGATTGATGTGTGATGAAATCTAGATATGCATGATGCAAGCTGGGTCAACTTTCACAAGCTTAACCTTCATCTGTCACATGGCTTGTTACGTGTAGGAGCTTAAAGTGGATATCCGTTGCCCTTTGGATGTCTCCAAAAGAAAATTCACTTGACAAAGTCTTATACAAGAGCTTTAGCCAACATAGGCTCATTGGAAATACGTGCCTCTACCTACATTTCTGCAAACCTCAAAAAACTTACCTATACACACGAATCGCTGCAGCTTCCAGCTGAAATGAACACTAGAGGCAGTAAAACTCAGAAAACTTTTATTCCTTTTCACACAAAATATGATTTGCAGGTCCACTGTTTCGATTAATAAAGCCTAATTTTCGCATAATTACTTGAGGAATATTATGTTATGAATTCAAAACAATTTTAACGCTGCGAGATTTGAAAACTGATACTTTTGAATGCTGTCGTCACATATACAGCTTCATATACATGAGTTTTCTTATTCAGTAGGTTTGCTCGGTAGCTCACGTGATATGGAGTTGCACTTGAGAGATGAAGAGCTCCGGTACAAAACCCTGTGAAACTAATAGCATGGCTGCATCAACAAATGCATTTTTATATCACTTTTGGATTTGTTAACTCTATCGGGTAGGTTTAAGGTTGGGTTTGGTGTAGGGAATATGTCTAACAAGATAGAGCATTAACTTTTAACGACACTCATCTGATATTTGAACTACGAACCACCGCAATACGTTCCTGAAGCAACGAAATACAAACAGCAATACGTGCCTATATCAACGTAACAAAAACATGCCAGGGTCACATATTGAACCCGCGTTTTAGCGCCATTCACTGGATGTTTCACTTTGAAACTGCTGCGAAACGTGCAGTAAGGTACGTAATAACGGTGTCGCAGAAATGTATTTAGAGGCACGCATTTCAAATGAGCCTGGGTTGGCTTTAGCGTCATTCTTACATTTGAACTTGAACATGGTCAGACTTTTGGCTTTGATCCCATTGTATTTCTGGGCCTTGACAAAGACAGGGTTAACATGAAAGAAAATATTTAATGTAAATAAATTGCTGAACACTGTCCAACAAATTTCAAACTTTATTTATTTTCATATATCTGTAAGATATGTCAATTCAGTATTAGCATCAAACGCAATTGCAATTCTTTTTCAAACACATTTTTAGAACACTAAATCCTCAAACTACAGTTTTATTTCTGGGTTACACATTTGTTTAAAGCAATTGTTTACCCAAACATGAAAATTCTGTCATCATTTAGGTTGGAAACATGGTTTATGCAAGTATGTGAATGTAGATGCTTCTATCAATGCAAGACTGATTTGTGTAGTTAGGGTTAGGGTTAGGATTAACACATTGTTTGACCTAATACAATACTTACCCTAATGTCCTTCCAAACTTATATGACGTTCTTTCTTCTGCGGAACTTGATGCACAAGTTTTGACATTATACCATGTTTGAGATTTGTGTTTGATGTAGTCTGCATACAGTTTGTGTGCACTGATCAGTTTATTTGATTTGTACAGATCCTCAAAGGCAGGTTCCTGGTGAGCCTTAGTCCTGCAGAGTTTAGCTTCAACCCGAATTAAATGCATCTGATCCAGCTAATCAAGTCCGTCAGGATTATTTGAAAACTACAGGTAAGTGTATTGAAGCATGGTTGGAACTAATCTCTGCAGGACAGAGTTTGGCAACCTTGCCTTACAACAGGTTATATTTTGGAACATGTTTTAGCTGTTGTGCTCCGTATTATGAAATCCAGTTATCACTTTGAATGAACAGTTTGAAATTTAAGTATAAACAGATTGAAAGTTTATCCACTCTCAAATCTGTGGAGCACCCTAAGGGGACACAGTGATGGAAACAAACATGAGATGGGAGAAACAAAATTAGATTTAAATGCTATTGTGTTCATTCGCAAAATTTTCGCATTCCCTCAAGAAACTTTGCATATGCTTGCAGTGTCTCGTTCCCTACTCAGGGAACCATGGTTACATACGTAACCTGAGACGTTCCCTTTCAAGGGAACTTCAAATTGCGTCCTCTAGGGGTCGCTAAGGGGAATGGTATACCCACGCCACCATGCTGAGGGGAGTGCATGCCAGAACCATGGCGAGCACTAAGTACCAACTCTACCATAGCCATTGGATTTGCCCCTGAGATGTTAAGACGGCTGTCAGTGACATTATTCCCTACGGCCAAAGGCCTAGGCTACATACCCCAAAAATGTACCTGTTAGGGCCAGAACTCTTGGGCCCGGGGTAGAGCTCAAGGCATGGAATCAGGAATAGATTCCTTTAAGGGAATACGACCAAGAGCCTAGAATCATACTAAGTCTTGGCCTGTCACACAGGGGCTACCGCACATTTCACACCCTGTTAAGTAGGTATCCAGAGGATACATAGGAGGAGTGGTGCCCAAGGTGGAACCGGGGTTTTAAACCACTCAAGAAAGAGCATGAGGCTGCCGCACGTAGCTCTTACCATACAGGATTTTAGAAACTGTACAAAGACTAATGTGCACACTTACCATAACATGGATTTAAAAACCGTTCTAAGGGGCCCTCGTGGTATTCTGAAAGAGCAGCCCATAGATGGAAATGGTGCATCCTAAAACACTATGTTTGAGAAGTCATCAACTCGATCTAAGGCATACTGCTGGAATGGCTAGCAGTAAATCTCTAGCTGAGGGAGCAAACACCCAGCTCTTGACCTACAGCACAATCGTTAGAAATCAGAAGGGTAAGCATACTGCAAGCTAGCCAGAAAACTCAGCGCATCAGAGAGGCAGAGGAAGGGCCTAGTTCGCCTGATGCTGCTGGTTCCAGGTGCTCTGAGAAAACAGAGAAGTCAACTCTCACGTGAGAGGAGAACTCCGAATTCAGAAAGGAGTAGCGTGCTCATAGGTAACCCTTTTGTTAAAAGGGGAGCACTGCTAAACACTACCACGAGAACAGCCCATGGAGCGAGGAATCCAACTTCTCAGAAGGGAGAGAATTCAAACGCTCGAAAGAAAGCGCCATGCTCATAATAACCCTCAATGGTGAGGGGAGCGATGCTTCCAAAGTGTGTCGACAGAGACACACTGGTTGAGTGGAGCCCAAGGTACCGGGGTCTAAACCAACTCAGACAAAGGGAACGAGGCTAATAACGCGAAACCCTTACCATACAGGATTTCAGAAAAGTGTGCAAAGCATAACATGCACACTTACCACTATGTGTATTTTAGAAAGTGC
>NW_015539827.1:724265-728594 GCF_001515605.1 Sinocyclocheilus anshuiensis | reverse complement strand
CCGCGGGAAGCAGATGGCTGCCCCTCTTTCCTCGAAAAGAGAGACAAACGAGAGTGGAGCTTTTTCATTGAAAAACGCTCGCAGTGCACGCAGATTGCACCCTCGAGGACATCGCGTGCGTGCTCTTCGCCCAAACAAACAACACATAGATCGTGTGTGTCATCGGGTGTCAAATAACGATGACACGGATGCACACATCCTCGAAACGCTTTGCTAGTGCTCGCCATAATGAATGAATAGAGATCGTTCTTACCACGGAAATGCACGCTTCAAACAAAACAGTCAGTGAAGATGAAGAAGAGGATGATGTGTTCTCCCGGCACCTATTTATACCATAGTCGCACCGGTAGTGACGTCATGGCTGTTGCCGTCCAACGTGTTGTTGGTGTTTTTTCAATGTATGCTTCAGACACTGGTCACGACGAGGCATTCCCCATAGCGACCCTTGAAAGGAAACTTGTATTCTCTCGTAAAAAGTATTGCATGTCTTCAAGAAACTCTGCTTTGACTCGCAAAGGCATTGAAATGAAATCCTCCTACCTCATATTATTTTCATTACCAGTTTTGCATTCAAGAATGTAAAGTTTGTCATTCTTGTTTGTGGAACACAAAATTTAGCAAGCTAAATAATTTCAATATAATTTTTCCTTCCATATCATATTTTTCCATCACTATGTCCCCATAGGGTGCTCCAATTGAGATGGCATAAACTTTCAGTCTGTTTAAACCGTTCATTCAAAGTGATCACTGACTTTATAATATGGACCAAAATAGCTGAAACAATTTTCAAAATATCTTCCGGTGTATTTCAGAGAAGAATGAAAACCATTAAGTTTGGAACGACATGAAAGTGAGTAAATGACAGAATTTTCATTTTTAAATGAACTATTCCTTAAACAAATGTTATGAATTAAGAATGAGTAATGGTCAAAGGCCCAGGCGATGGGATTATTTGGTTGTTCTTTCATGAACAGATGGTGATGTGGGACAAAGCTATAAAACATTTCAAAAGACTGGCTTGTCTTGCTCAGGCACCACATAAATCACATTGGTTTAAAGGGTCATATATTTCATTTTCCAACTTGTCAAATATCATGTTTACTGATGAGAAAAAAAAATAATGGCATTGCAACTCAATCATCTTCAGATAAGACAAACGTCTTTGTCCCAACAAGTACTGAAATATCTGTGAGCCACGTACTGAGGGTGCGTATATGATATGAGTTTACTTTTTCCATAAATTCTTAAAAAATTTCCTCCAAGGATTAAACGGTTAACCTCTGGCCTGTGATACAGCTGAACCTTTTTGAAGGGTCCAGCTCTCAACCATCATTAACCAGAGTACTTGGATTTTGAATGGGGTGAGGAACCGACTGGAATGAGGTTCTGAAACTGAGCCAGCAGAAGAATGAGGCTAAAGGTGAAAGTGCTTTCACATTTAAAACATGGAATTCTGTACAGTACTATCCACTCTGCTTCACTAAATCTTCGTAATAGACCTTAGCCGTCACATATGAAAACAAGGCAGTGAGAGACAGGAGTACGGTGTGTTCGATGGATTGTACTGTTATTTACCAACATATCAACTGTTCATCTGTTCCATCTTTCCAAAAAACTTTGAGTGGACAACAGACAATTCAGAAAGTTGTGAGTTCTGAAAATTGCATTCGATCTAGATCCTTTACACAGTGCATGACATTTCATAAAAAAAGAACCAAAAAAAACATAGAACATTTTTGGCTTTCCCACTGTCTCTTTTTCTCTGTCCTATTTTTTTCTTTCTTTTTTTTTTTTTCTGAGGAGAAATGTATATGATATGCAGATTTTGACCCAAAATTCCTCTTTCATGAACTGAGTGCCCTGTTTCAAGGGCGTTACCATCACTGTGATCATTATACCTCTCTCCACTCATACAAATCATCCACTATGGAGCACTAAACTGATTCTGTTTTGGCCAAAATTATTGCAACTTTTTTGAATTGCAAGACCTTTGTCCAGTGCCAGAGAGGACAGCGCAACTGTGGTTCCGAAATTTGTCTCAGAACTCACTCACTCAGCATTGTATATGCTGATACATATGAAGGATAAAACATGTTTCATGTATATACACATGAGTGTTTATGTGTGTATATATATATTTATACAGTGACTGACATGGACACATGAATGTTGAGATGATTGAGCTGAGCTGTTTTTTTTTGTGTGTGTGGGAATATTTGTATACAGTAGAACAAATTAATAAAAAATTGAGGCAGAAGTCTCATCTGTGCAATCACTTCAAAACTGTTTGTGACTCATTAGGGATGCATTTATTCCTGCACTCCAGATGAGAGCCTAAAGGCTGACGGCTACGTGCCGTATGCGTGACCTACATGAATCCAGCTGCTCTATGCTGACAACTCTGAGCTCCTCAGCTATAAGTCTTCAAAATGCTGACAAAGCAGTTCAGGGCAGAATCACTAACCCTGGTGAATGGGAAGGATTTAAACAACAAGGAAAATAGCAATGAACTAAGAATCATTTGTGGATAATAGTTTGAAAACTGCATGCCCTATCTCTTGCGGTCTAGATTTATTAAATTTAACCCTATAAACACATATGGAATCATATTTCTCTAGTCCCTTATAATTCAGTGATCTTTAGAGGTTACAATGTGACCGCTGGTCATGTTCAGGAATGTGCTATAGTCTCCGGTTCAGGGAATCAGGTTGGGCTGTTTTTAGGTTCACTGGGGTCAAGATACCTTTAGGACAATGGTTTATGGCAGTGCACCTCAGCAAGACAGAATTAGTAAATTGGCAGTGTGTACTATACGTCTTGTTTTAATTGGTGTCCTTCTGAAGGATCTGCTAAATCACTGTTCTCGGTCACGACTGTACTTAGCAGTCAGTAATCCAGGCAGGTTGTGATTTGCTCAGTGAGCTAAAGGATAAAATTGGCTCTTTGACTCTGGAGAAGCCTTAGACTAAACCACAGCTTAGCCAGTCTCCAAGCCAGCATCTGTCAACAGGTCTGTTGTGACTGGTATCAGCCCAGCGGAGATAATCAAATCCACTCTGCAGATTTTATGCCCAGGAGCTCACCTGGATGTGTGATATGACACGTACACACACACACTGCCGGCTTAAACTGACACATACTGCATCATCACATGGGTGACCGGGAGGGTGAAATGCAATCTGTAATATACTTACGTGTTACAGTTCTTCCTTGCTATGTAATTTAGCTGCAATATAATAGGAACACCTTATACACATTTTTTTTAATAACCTTTCAGGATCCTACACAGCTCAGATCTGAGCTCATTTTTTCTTCTTGTAATTTCTATCTTCTAAGTAACATGTCACATAGCAACCCTGCATTTCCAAAAGTACCAAATGATGCATAACCATGGTAGTACCATATTATTTCTTGAACTATGTTGGATCACAATTTAAATGGCATGGTATATGAATATGTATTGTTAGAATATAAATTGGTTCCACTTTATTTTTGTACTCCACTTTAGACATTCTACTAACTATAAGTAACTTTGAAACTACATGTCAACTAACTGTCATTAGAGTATTAGTAGATTGTTAGGTTTAGAGTAAGTAGAATAAGTTGACATGTTCATGCAGTTACTTATAGTCAGTAGAATGTCTATAAAATAAGGTTTTAGCAGATATTTAGCAGTCAACTACTAGTCTACTAATGATAGAATAGGTTCTACCATTCAGAAACATGGCTTTTCATATCATGCTATGCTGATGACACTCAACTCTACCTCTCATTCCATCCTGATGATCCGACGATAGCTGCTCGCATCTCAGCTTGTCTAACAGACATTTCTTGCTGGATGAAGGACCATCACCTTCAACTCAACCTTGCCAAGACAGAACTGCTTGTGGTTCCATCAAACCCATCGTTTCATCACAATTTCACCATCCAGTTAGGCACATCAACCATAACTCCTTCAAAAACAGCCAGGAACCTTGGAGTTATGATTGATGAGCAGCTGACTTTCTCAGACCTCATTGCTAAAACTGCCCGGTCCTGCAAATTTGCTTTATTCAACATTAAGAAGATCAGGCCCTTTCTTTCGGAACATGCTTCACAACTCCTTGTTCAAGCTCTTGTTCGGTCCAGGCTGGACTATTGCAATGCTCTCTTGGCAGGTCTTCCAGCCAGTTCTATCAAACCTTTACAATTAATCCAGAACGCGGCAGCGCTCTTTTAATAAGCCGAAAATAATGCACGTCACACCTCTGTTTATCAGTTTGCACTGGCTACAAAGAGCTGCTCGCATAAAATTCAAGGCATTAATGTTTGCCTACAAAACCACCACTG
>NW_015539827.1:714113-724123 GCF_001515605.1 Sinocyclocheilus anshuiensis | reverse complement strand
ATCACTTTCACAGACTTTTACATTAACTGTTCCCTCCTGGTGGAATGACCTGCCCAACTCAATCCGAGCAGCTGAGCCCTTAGCCACCTTCAAGAATCGGCTAAAAATACATCTTTTCCATCTTTATTTGACCCTCTAACTCTAACACTCTCTATTCTAATTCTATTCTTTAAAAAAACTTGTCCCTTTTAGACTTGCACTCTATTCATTTACTAACTGCTTGTTCCCCTTCAGGAACTCGAGCTGCATCGAAACACTATGGGAACGCCATCAGCATGACCACGCTCTGAATCACGTGTGTAATCAGTCCAATGGATGGGCGAGACGTCACGGGCGGGGTGACATAGCGACCAGGAAGCTTAAAAGCACGTGCGGTGGATACAGCGGGGTTAGGGTTAGGCCTAACCCTAACCTAACCCTAACCCTAACTTAACAAGAAACATGATGACAATCAGAAAGCAGAGAAACAAACAAGAACATACTTAGAATCTGAAGCTGTGTTCCAACTGACAGGGTCCCTACACATGGTGAAGAACAGTACAGATAACTGTAGTAACATCTTAACGTGTTCTGTTTTTTTATGCAAATGTTGTTATTTAGAGACAATATCTTGGACACACTAACTTCTCATTCATAAGCAACTAATGTAAGGGTCTCATGTGAGTCAACAACCTGATTGCAAGTGTGATAAAATATCAGTGCAATGTCGCACTGACAATTATGCTGTTGGTCTGACTATCAGCACAGCTGTACCTGTTTTAATATTTGGAACAACGGCACTCACTTCTCATGTGATATTGCTTAAATATCACCTCCTGCTGTGATAAAAACAGACACAATGACCTGAGACCAATTGGCAACCTCTGCCCATACCACACCTCAGCGACTATAGCAAACCCAACACAGTAAGCACTTCTCATCGTCCCATCTCAAGTTGTGCCGTATTGTGTGGGCTTGATGAGCCTGCGAGCCCTTCCCAGTTCTGGGTTATTTCCAGCCGCTTACCTCACCCTAGAGTAAAAATGCATCAACACATTAAAGTGAGGTAAGATACTATTAAGCATATTGCTCATCCCCTTATTTCAGTTCCAAGCCTTCTCGGTGGGTGCCAGAACGTGATGTCAGTGAGTGCTTTAAATGGATTAAAGCCTACATTTTACTCTCTCTCTCTCTCTCTGTCTATCTCTTTCTCTCTATCTCTCTCTCACTGTGCTGTTGGTGTGTTTCAGATAAGGGTAGAAGATTCTAGAATGGAATAAACCCTGCTACAAATATGTTACAAATAAACTTTAAAATAAACTTGAGTCAGGTAGGAGACACAAGAAATTTCTACAATTTCTGAATTTTGCAGAGCCATGTTATGCTGTCAAAGGGCCGGCTGGCTTGTGGAAGGTTCTGGTTCGCGTGCCTTCCGCGTGGGATCTGGGAGAGCAATGGGGGCCTGTCAGAAAGCGCCCGCAGCTCGGAAAATTCTGTAAACACAAAACGTCTTGTTTCTTACCAGGCAAGCAGGCCATCAGACATCTGCACTTCTTTGAGCATGCATTTTAGAAAAACTATCCAGGGGGTGCAAACCAGAGGCAGCTGTGGGAAGGTAACATGTAAAAGAGTCCAGAAACCAGCTTCATAACACATATGATTTTCAGAATACACTATGTTGCCTCTATACAACACTCTGAGGACACTTACAGTGGTCCCAAAGTGTATTTGAAAACACATGCCAAACTTGAGTATGATGGCAGGAATGTAACAGTATAAATAGCAGTTAATAGTTTCAATGTGGCATTTATTTTAAAGAAAGAAAGCACAACTATGTGAAAAAGAAGTATGCTTAATCGTATTGAATGTGTACTTTTAGTGTACTTCAAATCACTTCAAAAGATATATTTATACAAAAACAATGTGCAGACAATTTAATGAAATAAAAGGCTACTTAAAGATAGTACACCTTCATGACTGATTCTCAAAACACTTAAGTAGACTTTTAATAAGTGCAATTTATAAATGTGAAGTTCTACTTTGATGTACAGTTTTAATCCTTATGACTTGTGATTTAAAGAGATACACTTATTTTGATGAGTTGACAAACATACTAAAGCACATGTAAAGCACCCGTTTTCATTTTTAACTGTACTATGCTATTTGATTTTACATTTAAAGTTAATATATTTTAAATGTGCTAAATTGTACATCAATTCAAATGTTTAGTTACAAATATATTTAAATACATGGCATAACAAGTTTTAATATAAATGGCATTAAAGTATATTTTAGTTAACATTGAAATAAATTAACTTTTCCACGACATTCTAATTTATTGAGATGCACCTGTACTTATCAGCATATTCAGCAAGACATTTTCAAAGACAAAAGATGTAACTATGAAATTACATATAAAGATGTAATTATAGGGATAGTTTACCCCAAAAAATGAAGTGTCATCACTTACTTACCCTCAAATTGTTCCAATTCTGTATGAGTTTCTTTCTTCTGTCAAACATAAAATAAGATATTTTGAAGAATATGGGTAACCAAATATTTGATGGTCCCCTTTGACTTCCACAGTATGGGGTGGGGGGGGCGATACGGAACTAAATGAAGACCATTGTTACAGTACTAGGAACGAGGAGCGAAGGAGCAAGGAGACGTGGGAGAATTCACAAAATACAGACTTTATTCACACGTAGCACAGGAACCTTAGGACGATATAAGACAGGATGAAGGACTCAGGAAAACATAGGGCTTAAATAGGGAAATAAACGAGGAAATTAACAAGAAACACCTGGAATCAATATCACAATCAGACATGAGGGAAAAACTTGGACATGGAGCATGTGGGGGAGGAAAACAAACACAAACCAGGCCATGGCATGACAACCATCAATGGTCTGGTTAAACACATTCTTCAAAATGTCTTCAGAAAAAAAGAAACTTCACACTTAAAGTGTTTTTGTATTGTTTTGTATTTTATTGATTTGCATTTTGCTGTAAGGTGTCATTGAGTGCCTTCAAAGGTGCCTATATTAGTATATTTGTATAAAGGTATATTAAGTATATTTTTTTATTATTATGTAACAATGTACAACATTTAAAAAAAAAATTTTTTGACACTGTCTGATTCTCAAATGTTGTGGGGAATGTTCCCTTATTTTTGTGAAGAGGTGATTTATTGTGAGTGAGTTAATTAAAAAATACTACATTGGCATAAATAAAACACAAAGTCATAAATAGATGTGAATAGTGAAAAAGAAACAAATGTGCCAAATTCTACACATGTGGTGAGACATGGCTTTACTCAAAACAAATGCAATTAATTGACTTCAAAATCTGCCACTCTTTCTCAGGCCAGCTCTACTGCCTTACATCATGTCTACACTGAAAGCAACCAATGTTGCATCAAGATGCAATGTCCTTGAGGCCTTATTTCAGTGGAAATACCAAGCTGCACATTACCGTAGGAAGTTCCCTGATTATGCACAAGACTATTGGCTGTGAGTTGGAGCTATGAAAATCTAAATTTTTCATAATTTTTTTTTAAATGCAATGACATTTGACTACACACATCTACATAAAATCAAATAATATTTAAATGAGTAGATCACAAGTTGAAGCAGAAACATCAGAAGGTGGCTTTGATGTAATAGTCAGAAGCTAATAAATATAATCAAGTCAAATGTACAGCAAAAAAAACTCACAGATATTTTATTTATTTATTTTTATTATTATTCAGATGATTTCTTTTTACACTACCTTCATGGTCTTTTTGTGTTTTTTGGAGCAAGACAATGGTCACTGCAGAATGCAGAAACGTTAATTAATGCGTTCATGACCTCAAGGTTAAATAACTGTAATGCTTTATTGGGTGGTTGCTCTGCGCGCTTAATAAACAAACTCCAGCTGGTTCGAAATGCAGCAGCTAATTCTTACTAGAACCAGGAAGTATGACCACATTAGCCCAGTTCTGTCAACACTGGCTCCCTATTGAACATCGAATACATTTTAAAATCTTGCTAATTACTTATAAAGCCCTGAATGGTTTAGCTCCTCAGTACTTGAGCAAGTTCACATCGCATTATAGTCCTTCACATCCGCTGCAATCTCAAAACTCTTGCCAATTTGATAATACCTAGAATAACAAAATCAACTGCAGTTGGCAGATCCTTTTCCTATTTAGCACCCAAACTCTGGAACAATCTACCTAACACCGTTCTAGAGGCAGACACATTCTGTCAGTTTAAATCTAGATTAAAGACCCATCTCTTTAACCTGGCATACACATAACACATTATCGCATTTCTATACTTCAAATCTGTTACACTAAAAGATTGTTAGGTTGCATTAATTAAGTCAACCGGAACCGGGAATACTTCCTATAACACTTGATGTACTTGTCACATCATAAGAAGAATGGCATCTATGCTAATATTAGTCTGTTTCATTCTTATTCCAAGGTCACAAGTCCTCTGCTCAATCTGACCTGTGTTGCAGCCTGGAATTAAACCACTCCATACTGGTTTTGTATGGCCAGAGGAGAACTGGCCCCCCGACTGAGCCTGGGTTCTCCCAATGTTTTTTTTTTCTCCTCCATTTATGTCACAGAAGGAGTTTTGGTTCCTTGCCACTGTCGCCTTTGGCTTGCTTAATTGGGGATGCTTGAATGATTGCACGCCCAAACTCTGGAACAATCTACCTAGCATTGTTCGGGAGGCAGACACACTCTGTCAGTTTAAATCTATATTCTGGCATACACATAATACACTATCGCATTTCTATAATTCAAATCCGTTTAAGGATTGTTAGGATGCATTAATTAGGTCAACTGGAACGGGGAACAAAACATTTTTTGTCACCAATGGAGTTTTGGTTCCTTGCCACTGTCGCCTTTGGCTTGCTTAATTGGGGATGCTTGAATGATTGCACAGACACTATTGGAAGAGAGCTGAACTGAATGATGACATCACTGACTCAATTGACTTTAACTGGAAAACTCTGACTCTTTGTTATTGTCCTCTTGCATTATTCACAATATATTTTCCTGTTTGACACTATAACGCTGCTTTGACACAATCTATTGTATAAAGTCCTATATAAATAAAGGTGGCTTGACTTGACTGAAATATTCTTCAGAAATGTCTACTTTTGTTTTCCATGGAAGAGAGAAAAAATGTTGGTTTGCACCACAGCTCTGACAACAACAAAAAAAAAGATAAGTCAAAAATATAAACACAGCATAACAATACACCTCAATCAGCGCTTCTAATGGCACGCCCTGGCTGATTAGGATGGAGGTGATATAATTCTGACGTGTTGAGACATGGTGCTCACATCCTTTGTAAACACAATGTCAAGTCACAGGCCATGCAACAAGTATGTTCTCATTTCTCATATTCCAAAATAACGTCTGCTATTCACATTCACTTCACATAGAAACAACAGGCAATGTGCTTGATATCTTGATAATATTTATGGACATCATCAGTCACTGACGATTTGTCAGCTGTTTTAAATGACTTCCAGGTGTTCTTTCAGGTTGTTTTCTCTTTTGGACAGACCAAAAGCCTTCTCTAGCACTTAGACCCCTACTGGGTTCCATCCACAGGACAATAAAAGTAAAGAGAGAGGGATTAGGGTAATTGATTAATGTCTGTAGTGATTTTTACGGTAACATGGGGACCGTGTTACGGTAACAGACCATGGCCCCATATGGAGGTGGTTAGCCTGGAGCAATGACAAGGCTTTCCAGGAATATATCAGGGCCTCAGTCAGCTCACACGTGACAGCCAGGGGTCCAGAGATAGCTATATATACAGTACACACACGCACACAACAGATGCTCACACACAGAGATCCAAACAATGTATGCACAATATAAACAAATGCATACAGGTGCCATCTTAAAAACGACAAAATCATGGTCTAGCATTGTGGTGCATTTAGCATATGCTTAAATAAGTTACATGGTGGTCCTTAGGCAATTTGAGTTCAAATCAGTCTTCCATCATTTTCTGATCACACCTCTTCTCTTTTCACAATGTTTTATTGCCACTTCCCATCTGTCCTATCCCATTAACGGCTAAAAGTTCTTTATAAATTCCCAAAAATATTTTATTTCATTTTGGATGAAGACATGATTATGTCTTAGGGGACATACATGTGGACATCGATTTTTATTACTACTGTAAGTGACTTACTGTAAGAATATATGAGTCACACTGTAGAGGAAGTGACACGTTTCTTGGGAAACCAGTGTCTAGACACATGTTAAAGCAATACACCACACCGAACTGCAATTCAGCACGATCGAAATTACACCAACAACCATGTTATCCTAACACTAACATTTACAAATGTAATAAAAAAATCTTTGAGAGGCCTTACATAGCTTAATAACCATACAGAAAGATTAATGGAATAACTCACACAGACATGGCATCTGTCACTTTTTACCCAACCCAAATGTTGTTCCAAACCGGTGTGCTGTTAATTTCTCCATGGAACACAGAAGGAATGGCATTTTTTAAGAATATTTCTGCAACTCTTTTCTATAAGTGACAGTCCATACCCCCCATGGAATAAATCAATTCAAATAAAGCACTCTGATGCACCAAACTGAAGCCAGTGACACTAAGCCATCATATGCATCAGAAGTTCTTTTGGACTACTTTTATGCTGTTTTGTGGTTTCTGGAGCATGACTGTAGTCAGCATGAACTAATGCTTTATGAAAATTAGTTGCACAAATATTCTTCAGAATGTATCCTTTTGTGTTCCATGGAAGAAAGAAAATTATACTGGGTGGGAAAGACAAGGGGGTGAGTAAATAATTAAAGAAATTCCATTTTTGAGTAAACTATTCCTTCAAGAGAGAGAGGAATGAGAACAAAGGGCCTCTTACATATTTGCCTGAGGGCTGACACTGAGGTAAGGAGCCAGAGCTGAGCGTAGGGGAACTCGCAGGGCTGCAGAGCTCAGGAAAGGGGTTGGGGATGGCAGGTAGAGAGGACGTTCGGTACTGTTGCTCCTCTTCCTGAAGTCTTCTGGAGGAATAAAGTAAAATCTCAGATTTAGGGTTATATTACGGACATGAAATGTGCAAAGAACCTTGTCTCGCAAGGGTATTACTGTCGGCCTAGAATGGTTGGTGGCTTTGGGCAACATTAGCATTTAGGGACATTTTTTTAAATCAGTAGTCGGGGAGTCCTTTTGAAGTGGGGACTTCAGAGAAAAACTGAAACACACACATGAGGGAGTGTGTGATATGGAATTCAGAGCTGAAGTCTGAACGGTAACCTCTGAATGAACCTTTGCTTGAGTGAACCCTCGTTCACGAACTCGTTATGCTCAACTTCCTGCTCTGATCCACAGCTGAGAGGGAAAAACATGCTCACCAAATGGAAACCATTTATTCTCAGAGGTTTCAGTACAACAGAGCAATGGAATAACAGGAGTGCCACTCTTGATGGAGACAAAGAAAGCCAAGCTGAAGTGTTGTTCTGGAAAAAAATTTGAAGTTGTAATGTAATTTGCACTGCTTTCGTTATTTCTTTGAGCAAAATGTGCTGTGCATGTAAAGTGACTTCCAAAAATATTTGGACATATACTGCACGTTACATTTAAAAATGTCTAAATTTTGCTGCAAAATAACTCAATGTCAAAGCAAGTATCATCTGCAAACTAACACCTTTACTAACTAAGTTCACATTTCTGATCAGTTTTCACAGTGAATTCTGAGCAACTGATCCCAAGGTGATTTTTAGTGTATGCATTAAGTCACTAGGAACATTTTCCCTTAATGTTTAACAATTAATGTTTAACTACATTTTGAACTCTATATCGATTGTTTTATAATTGCAGACCAATTGACTTCTTAACTCTTCCCTTGCCAGTGTTTTTTTTTTTTTTTTTTTTTAAGTTGACAGCCACTACCAGCATTTTTTTAAAGGGGTCATGAACTGCCTCTGTTTTTTATTTTGTATTGTTCTCTGAGGTCCCCTTATAATGTTATCAAGATTTTTTACATACAAAAACATCATTATTTTAGAAGTAATAGGCTATTTTCTGTCCCGGGGGGTTTTTTTTTGTTTTTTTTTTTCAATTTGGCACTGCACAGCGTCTTGTTGTATTCGGAGCATCTTTATCGTTTGGTTCCTCTTCTAGGGAACTCCACACTGTGCCCCCTAGGGGGCAAATTGGGGAATGCAGCCTGCATGACCGGTGTCTGAAGCACGTGTGAAACAACGTCAATCTATTGGTCTATCTGGCCCATGACGTCATAGGCGGGGTGCCCGAAAGTATAAAAGGGCACCTGCTGAATACGTCATCCACTTTGCTGTCTTCAGGAGCCATCTGTTGCAAGCAGTGTGTGACTATGTCTAGCAACCCGGGTGAGCGTTTCAAGAAGTGCGTGCCTCCGTGTCCTAGGTATTTGACACCTGAGGACACGCATGACTTGTGCGTTATGTGCCTGGGGGAGGAGCATGCGCGTTCAGTGTTTGAGGGCTCTGAATCAGCTCGTGGGGATCGTAGGTTGAGCTCGCGGAAAAGTTCGAGAAAGGTATGGATCTTTCAAAAACTTCTGCCGCGAGCTCTAGCGTGCTACGGGATCCAGACACTCTTTCATTGGAGTCATCTGATCCTGATAGCAAGCTGCTGGGCTCTTCTAGTCATAATGACGAAGATGAAGAGGTTGATGTGGTTGGTGATGATGATGAAAGTGCGAGCACTGAGTCATCATCGACCACTCCCAGCCGTGCATACGGGGATATGGTGGATGTGATGGATCGCGCCACTAAGCGGCTCGATCTGGTTTGGATGCGTGAGAAGCCTAAACCGGCTCGCGGCCGACTAGATGAGAGCTTTTTGGCCGGTCTTGATCGTCCCGACCCCGGGAGATATCTAAATCCTGGGGGAAACCATATTCCTTTCGGCTGCATCCCTTTCAACATGCTGACTATGCCACTCTTTCATTGGAGTCATCTGATCCTGATAGCAAGCTGCTGGGCTCTTCTAGTCATAATGACGAAGATGAAGAGGTTGATGTGGTTGGTGATGATGATGAAAGTGCGAGCACTGAGTCATCATCGACCACTCCCAGCCGTGCATACGGGGATATGGTGGATGTGATGGATCGCGCCACTAAGCGGCTCGATCTGGTTTGGATGCGTGAGAAGCCTAAACCGGCTCGCGGCCGACTAGATGAGAGCTTTTTGGCCGGTCTTGATCGTCCCGACCCCGGGAGATATCTAAATCCTGGGGGAAACCATATTCCTTTCGGCTGCATCCCTTTCAACATGCTGACTATGCTAATGTTGAGGGTGTGGCCGAGCGTGGATACTCGAGGTCAGTAGCGCTTCAGACCACCTCGCGCCTGAATGGCAGGGTGTATGTGGCAGCGGGTCAGGCTGGTGGTGCTTTGAACACCATGGCGGTGTTGCAGGCCTATCAGGCTGACTTGCTGAAGGATTTGGATAAGGGCAGAGGTTTGTCACCTGAGGTGGTCGAAGAGCTGCGCCACAACACAGATTTAGCTCTCCGCACCGCCAAGCAAACTGCTGCTGCCATTGGGCATTCAATGGCGGCGATGGTGGCTACGGAGAGACATCTGTGGATCAACCTTGCGGCCATTGGGAAGAAAGAGAAAGACTTTCTCCTCGACGCTCCACTTTCGCCGACCGGGCTCTTTGGCACTTCCGTCGAGGTGGTTGTGGAGAAGTTCAGGGAGGCAAAAGCACAATCAGCTGCTTTCAGGAAATTCATTCCTCAATGCTCCAAATCCTCTTCTAAGGGGGATGATCGGTCTAGAGCGGAGGCTCATAGACAAGATCAAAAGTCTAGCATCGCTAACTGCGCCCCTCCTCCCTCTAGGAGTCAGCAAGGGAAGCCTACCGCTAACAAAGGGAAAAAGTATCTCAGGAACGTGCTAGATAAGAGGCGCGGCCATATTCCGCATCCCAAGGATGGCACTTCCTGATTATCTTTCTCCCAATACCCCCCCCCCCAAGACCATGTGTT
>NW_015539827.1:706401-713935 GCF_001515605.1 Sinocyclocheilus anshuiensis | reverse complement strand
CCTCCCAATACCCCCCCCCCCCAAGACCATGTGTTGCTGGCCGCTGCTTACATCAGGCTCTGATTCTGGACTAATGGTGTTTTATGTGTTCACTCTGTGTGAATCATTTACTGATGGTCTGAGTCTCCCTCTTGTGTTTTCGGTCAATAACACAATGGTTCGCTAGCCTATGGGACTGACTCGGTTTGGGGACCCGTGTGTTATAGCCATCTGAGGATGGTTATATTCCAGCCCTGTTGTGGCAGGACTGGTTTATATAAAATACAGCCTGTGGCTGTGTTTTTACCTGCAATTAACTCTTTCCAGACCATAGCTATCTGAGGATAGCTGTTTGGTAGCAGTGCTGTCGCCACCCATAACAATGTGACAGCTATCTGAGGATAGCTGTCTTCTAGCTCGGCCCCTGCTTAGAGTTTACGTAGCGGTCTCTTGAGCCCTTACCTAGACAGTGCTGTCTCCTCTATGTGTTTAATTAGATAGCCCACTCTCTGTGGTCTGGGTAGTTCGGTCAGTCCCGCTTCTGGTAGCCCCTTCCTGAATACATAGCTATCTGAGGATTTCTATGCGCTAGCTCTGTGATTGCTCCCCTTCTTAGGGTTTTTAAGTAGCGGTCTCCTAAGCCCTTGCCTAGACAATGCTTCTCCCCTGCTAGGGTTGTAAGTATTATCCCACTTTCTGTGGTCTGGGCAGTTTTGCAGGAAGGTCTCGCCTGGCTATCTAGGCTAGCTGTATATTGTTTTTCTGGTCTACAAGCCTTCATAAGACCCTCAGTATATAGCTATCTGAGGATAGCTATTTTCTAGCTCAGCAGCTATTTCTCCTCCGGGATTTAAGTAGCGGTTTTTGAGTTCCTCTAGAGGCTTTCTATTCTGTGGTCTGGGTAGTTCGGTCAGTCCCGCTTCTGGTAGCCCCTTCCTGAATACATAGCTATCTGAGGATTTCTATGCGCTAGCTCTGTGATTGCTCCCCTTCTTAGGGTTTTTAAGTAGCGGTCTCCTAAGCCCTTGCCTAGACAATGCTTCTCCCCTGCTAGGGTTGTAAGTATTATCCCACTTTCTGTGGTCTGGGCAGTTTTGCAGGAAGGTCTCGCCTGGCTATCTAGGCTAGCTGTATATTGTTTTTCTGGTCTACAAGCCTTCATAAGACCCTCAGTATATAGCTATCTGAGGATAGCTATTTTCTAGCTCAGCAGCTATTTCTCCTCCGGGATTTAAGTAGCGGTTTTTGAGTTCCTCTAGAGGCTTTCTATTTAGCCTCTTCAGTGGTCTTGTGTATCCAGGCTAATATTGCTCACATAGCACAGTTATCTGAGGATAGCTGTGTTCCTACTTGGATGGGATGTTCCCTTTGATCAGTCGGGTTCCCCCATTTCTGCCAAGTTGAGTGAGTGGCCTGTGGCGTCAGTGGCATGGCCCCTTTCTGAGGAAAGGCTTGGTGTATGTTTGTCGCTTCCTTGGTGCTCTCCCACCAGACGGACAGGCATGCGCCTCAGCACGGCTTAGTTGGATTTCGTTCTCCAATGTGCCCCCTAGGGGGCGCAGCGTGGAGTTCCCTAAAAGGGGAACATCTCCAGTTACGCATGTAACCATGGTTCCCAGAGAGGGAACGAGACGCTGCGCCCCCTTGCCATACCTTCGGCCTGCCTGTTTACATCTCCTTCAGACAGCTAAGTGGATGACGTATTCAGCAGGTGCCCTTGTATACTGCCGGACACCCCGCATATGACGTCATGGGCCAGGTGGACCAATAGATTGCCGTTGTTTCACACGTGCTTCATACACCGGTCATGCAGGCTGCATTCCCCAATGTGCCCCCTAGGGGGCGCAGCATCTCGTTCCCTCTCGGGGAACTATGGTTACATGTAGGATTGGGTATCGTTTGGATTTGATCAATTCCGATTCCAATTCCTCTTATCGATTCCGATTCTTTTCGATTCCAATGTGATTAAATAATGATATCAAACATTTACCCTGTGTCTCTTTTTTGCAAACCATTTATTGGAGCTGAATACCATGAACAAAAATCAACAGGCTACATAAAATCTCTATCGGGCGAAGAACCATATTTGGTAACTTAATCGACCATTCACAATAGCGTTTACATGCCTCTCCATGAGCTCGTTTAAGCACATGGATTTCTCCCAGCCAATCAACAGATATCAGTCTACGTCACAGATAGTGACACCATGGCATCTGACCAATCAGGAGTTGCCCGGGGCATTTCAAACTTCAGCGTCCTTCCGGGTCTGGTAAAGTTTGGATTTACACTCCTACCTACTCCCACAAATACGGAAATAGCATCAAAACAAACAATGGTAAGTTAATGAAACTCACACATTATATGGTTGAATAGTTGTGTTAAATGTTGAGATAGCTGTTGTTTGCGTAGGATTTCTAGAAATTAGTGAATGTTGGACATGAAAGATGGTGTGATCATATTTGATCATACGCCCTGTTCAGGTAAAACTAACGCAAGCAACAGAGTGACCATTTTTAGACATATGCCCAATGCGTCTAGTGAGCCATGCTTAGGTCATTTTTTACAAATAATGCATTATAACGTAGGACAATAGTATTTAATAGTGCATTGAATGTTTTCACAGGTTGACATAACATTATACAGTGATCCAGTTAAAAACTTAAGCCATTTATTGAAATTATCAAGCCATAAATAGTGAAATATGTGTAATTTTGGTCAGTTTTATGACCTTATAATAGTTTTATTGTACTTAAATGGCATATATTGGTGTTTATTTTACTGTGAGACTTATTACTGCTAAAATAAGTGGTATCACCAGTACTTATAGTGCTATTTTTCACTTAATGCATTATAATGTAGGACAGTAGTACTCAATAGTGCATTGAATGTTGCCACAGGTTAGTGATCCAGTGGGAAACTTGAGCCATTTATTGAAATTAGCAAGCCATAAATAGTGAAATATGTTTAACTTATAACAGTATTTTGTTATTATTATAATTTTTACTAACCCAGTTTATATTATTATAGCATATATTGGTGTTTAAATACGCTAAAATAAGTGGTACCACCAGTACTTAGTGCTATTTTTCACTTCTCATTATATATTTACATTTTATATGTCAATATTCTTTGTTTTCAGATCTGCACTTTACTGTTACTGTTTTTTTATTCACAAGTAATTCAAAGTGTGCTTGATATTGACTCAAAAACGTACTTTTCTTTTGCAGCTGTCTACACCAACAGCTAGACCTGCAAGTACTGCAGCAGGAAGCGGAAAATACTGAGGTCAAACATGGTCTACAGGGTCTGGAAGGTCCTCCTTGCCTCAATGATGAACGCAACTGCTTTATTGAGTACCATGAAGCAGTTGCCTAAGTGACTGGACTCGAATTGTGACACGTGAAAAAGAAAAAAATGTTCCTAAATAAAAGATAACATTTCCTAAATAAATATACTATTAAGTTTATAAATGTTTTAATAAATACTTTTTATTATTTTATGTATGTCTTATATTTTTGTATATATCCACTTTTTGAAAAAACAAATTAACCTAGTTCGTCAAAGAAGTAATTGCCTAAGTGACTTTGACACATGAAAAAGAAGAAATGTTCCTAAATAAAAGAAAAAAATTCCTAAATAAATATTCTATGAAGTGTATGTATATTTTATGTGTTTATTTATGTTTTATATATGTGTCTTATATTTTAAATATATACACTTTTTGGGGGGTGGGGGGGGTGGGGGGGAATGACCATAGACTGGCAAGGAACCATATATGGTAACTTCATTGATCTTGACTTGCAACATTAAAAAGGATTTTTTTTTTTTAAGTCACAAAAGTTCAAAAGCCTTGTAATAGCCTCCAATAACACTGCAGGGTTGAAATTTAGAATTTCCAAGTATTTCAATGAGTGCCCTATAAAGGGTTAAGAGCTGTTTGTGTGCAAAACAGAACTGCATGATTCCTGGATAAATTGAGGGTTTTTTTTTTTTTTTTTTCCCCCAATGGAAGTTGTGGTTCTCTCATGATTCTGAAGAAAACAAAACATTAGACAACTAAACATGTAATTTATGAATGAATGATTGAATGACTCACTCAAGATGTACTTGTTTCATTACTGGATGAATCAGCGTTCTTGAATGAATCTCTTGTATGATTCAAAGACAAATACATTTTAACAGCCCCTTTTCGCCACCTACTGGCATAACAATGTAATCGATAAATCTTCATTTGAAGTGTCAAATTACTTTCAAAAGGTGATTTACTCTATTTTAATCGCTACCATACACATCGTACACAGTTTATATCTGAACTATAAACTTTTATCTCAGTACTTCTGTGATTTGAATGTTTGTAACAGAAATAATGATACTGTGTGGCTGAAAAGACTGTGAAGCTGTTTCATTCATGACAGGCAGCTGCTCTCTTTAGGTCAATGGTAGCGCGAATGCTGATTTAAATGTTCAAATCACACTGGTGTGATCGTACTCTGCACGGACGAACCATGTGATTACAACATTGATCGCACACGTCAAAGATGGAGGAATGAAACAGACGAATCATTGTAATTTAGGAATAGAATCACATTGGTGTTTGAATTGTGTTAATTATCTTTAACGATCTATTAAATATAATTGATAGGCGAAATTTTAATTTGACAAGTATCCGAGCAGATTTAAATGTTCAAATCACACTGGTGTGATCATACGTTGCACGGATGAACAAACAAGTGATCACAACATTGATCGCACACGTCAAAGGTTGAGGAATGAAACAGACAAATCATTGTAATTTAGGAATAGAATCACGTTGGTGTTTGAATCGCGTTCGCGATCTTTAACGATCTATTAAATTAAAGTGCTTTGTCATGTTGGTGGTGACACCTCTCTTGCAACATGTTTAGCTATCACAGAGATTATACTTAGATTTTTTGGCTTCTGATCGCAAATGTAACCAAACTTTGGAGAGCTTAGATTAGCGAGCAAGGTTCTGGCAGATCGCTAGGTCCGGTCCTCACAGATGAAGAAAAAAAAAATGCATAGGAATCGATAGGCGGAATCGAAATTTTAATTTGACAACAAGTATCCGATTCCTGACCTTAAGTATCCGATTCTGGAATCGGAATCGATTTTCGATTCCGAACCCTAGTTACTTGCGTAACCCGAGACGTTTCTGCGTAAACCTGCGTGTTCGGCTCCCATGTAAACACTACATGCGAGAACGGGTGGGTGGGGCTAAAAAGGCAGTGATGTAGAAGCAGGTGATGATGATCTTCCTCTGTGAAGGTCCACACTATTACATCGCAGAGTAGAACATTCCACAAGCTGTTGTTTAGACAGACTGCTTTCAATATTAGCTGTTTTTAGACTTACAAGAATGTTCTGAAACTTACAGGATGTTTGTATAGTACTTTAACTTCTTATATGTCAAAAGATCAAGGGAATTTTGGTTTCTCAGTTCATGACCCCTTAAATAATTTTCACAACATTTTCATGGTCCCCAGAATTTTGTTGTATGAATATGAGAACATGCGATATATTAAAAGATATGCTAAAAGAACAGGGCCTCTGCTCTATTTTACATATGCATCTGCTTAAATACCCGATTGCTTGGTGCTGCTTCTTCTTTACCTGTGTTTGATCCAGAGATTTAGTACTCATTCAGAAGATGTGTAATAGAGCCTCCTACCATATAACAGTGACAAAACAGAAAGATGGAAAGTTCTGTCAGATGGCGGGGAAGCGTTGTCAGATAAATGATGGGAAATTTTGTCAATGGCGGGGAAAGAGCTAATGTTAAACATCTTGCTTTGAAAGGGTGCTATCTTTCTTTAAAATAAACACCACTTTGATGTTTAGTTGTCTAATACAATGACACTCATGCGTGTGGCTTTAGAGTCCAAATACTTTTTGGGACCACAGTGTGTGTGTGTGTGTGTGTGTGTGTGGGTATATATGTGCAGGGTTTTCACCTGACAGCGAGGATGTGCATGGGCTGGGACCGGTGCAGTCTCTGGTGTGGGGAGGTGAGCTGAGCCTGTGTTTGATAGGTGGCGGAGCGGTGCGGCTGGCCGTTGTGCAGCAGTGGAGTGGATTCTGTCTGCACACTGCAAGAAGTGTACAGACTCTCAAAGGATGAGTTCATGTCATTCACCAGAGCTTCCAGATCCACGTCATCTTCTGGCAGGGAGAGAAACAGGAAGAAAAAACACATCAGATATACTAAATACTATCAGATATAATATATACTAAATATCAAGTCTGTTAATTAATTAGTTTCGTTTTATCAGACAAAAAATGTTGACTAGAAGGATGTTGTATCAAGCAAATTTAGAATGTGCCATCTGTGCGATCTACAGTAAATATTTTTTGTCCACAGGCACTGAGTATTGATATGGACAACAGTTGTTTTATGTCACAGCCATTGCACTATACTTGGTATGTTATCATGTTTGTAAGATAGTATTAAACAAAAGGCATCTTTGACTGGAACTATCATGCACAATTTATTAACTTTCAGTGATGCATTATATGATTACACCACTAGAGGGCAATTTAATACACTCACATATTGTAGTGCAGTCTCATACTCTTAGGCATTAACTTTTAAATCGTATCTGAACTAATATATGCACCTATTTTTATTTTTTTTTATTTTTTTTCTGTGCTTTACTTGGCACCCTATGTGTACCTGTGCCCTCTGAAATACCTTTTTCTGAAAACCCATCAGATAATCAGATGATCAGCTGATGTATTAATAGAGACAGGTAAGCCCCTTCTCTACTTAGAGATCCTGGAGAGCTAAGATACATTCACACACTCAGGCTTTAGCACAGTGGGGAGGTTGAGAGTGAAGCCACGCCATGGGGTAAACGGGACAAAGGTCTTGGGTATGAATTATAAATTATATAAAAATAAAATAAAATACACAAATATAACATTAGTATTGTTAAATATAGCTACAATTTTGTTTTCATATTGCGTGTTTGGGATGTGCTCACTGTCCCCTGTTTGAACCCCGACTATCTTTTGAAACTCGACAAACTGGTCTATTGCTCTAGAGAGAGTTGTGATTGGCAGGTTATTTTAATTGAACATGGCTTAACAGCATGAGAAAACGGCACTCTGAACCACATTTCTGTCAAACATCAAACATGATGCAGTTCTGTTTTAGTGCTGAATAATTCCATTTAAATCTGTGCACTAATGTTAATTCTAACTGTACTTCTAAAACTCATAAACTCAGTAATTTAAAGAGCAAGTTCGCATACATTCGTGTCACTTAAAGGTCCCCTGAAATGCTTAGAAACACACAGCGTTACTCTATGTGTTGACGTCATTTTAACTGAAATAGGAAGACAGGGCGGGACATATCAAGCAGCCCCACCCCTTTTTAAAAACACTGCCTTATAGATAACCTTAAGACTAACATATTGATACTAACACCCAAAACTTTAATTTTGATTTCATGGGGACTTTAATTCCATGGAATTCCACTGAATGGAGACTGGAGCTTTAGAATCAGAATCAGAAAGAGCTTTATTGCCAAGTATGT
>NW_015539827.1:703492-705498 GCF_001515605.1 Sinocyclocheilus anshuiensis | reverse complement strand
AAGGTGTGAATAAAATACACATGCATAAATATAAACCACAAAAAAAGAATAAATTGTATGTACAGGTGTGCTATGGATAGAATAGGAATAGAATAAAATAAAATAAAGTTGTAGGGATGTACTTGTCACGGTTTGTCAAGGGAGGACAAAAATGCAGAATGGACAGGGGAAACAGTTTATTAACAAAATGAGAGCACAAAAGGATGAGGCAAGAAGACAGTCCACACAATAAGGCAGGGCACACGACAGGAGAACGGGCTGGTCGGGGATGGGGGTAGCTCCAGACTCTGTGGCAAAAGGGGACTAGGTAGCAGCTCAAGGAACCACAGGCTTGGCCCTGGGGATGGTAACTCTTGAAGCACCAAAATGTCTGCCAGGTCAGAAGAATCAGCGACCAGGGAGGACTCAGGAAGCAGGGCAGGAACCAACTCGAGCACTGAGGACTCAATGGCAGATGCAACACCGGCCACCCTCTTTCTTCTGTCTCTTCGTTTCTCAGTGGGAGTCAGAAGATGATCGTGGACTTGACTCGAAGAGGGAAGGAGGGCAGGGTGGTGGTCACTGCTGACATCCTCAGGAGGGTTAAGGATCTGCCAGTCCTTGCGGTGATGCACATAATTAGAGAAGTCCCAGAAATTCAAAACATGCAGTTGCTCCATCTCCCATCGCGGTAAGGGGTCATCCAGAGTGAGGTTGAAGGCCTCCTTCAGGGCTGCATCATCATATTCAAGGCCCCTAGCCATGGTCCAAAAGAATTGGGCAAAGGACCGTGGTTCCTGGTCCTGCTGACGAAGCGATGCCAGTGTCTGTTGGAGTGCCACTCTCCCTTCTGCAGTGGCAGGTGGAACAATTTTAATACTCATTCTGCTGGGTCCTTGAGTGGCTGGTTCGTTCTGTCACGGTTTGGCAAGGGAGGACCCAGAAGATGCAGAATGAACGGGGGGAACAGAGTTTATTAACAAAAATGAGAACACAAAAGGATGAGACAGGAAAACAGTCCACACAATAGGGCAGGGCACACGACAGGAGAACAGGCTGGTTGGGGATGGGGGTAGCTCCAGACTCTGTGGCAAAAGGGGACTAGGTAGCAGCTCAAGGAACCACAGGCTTGGCCCTGGGGATGGTAACTCTTGAAGCACCAAACTGTCTGCCAGGTCAGAAGAATCAGCGACCAGGGAGGACTCAGGAAGCCGGGCAGGAACCAACTCGACAGACACACTCAAAGACAAGACAACAGGAGAGACAAGAGATACACACAGATCAAAAGTAGAAACTTGCAAAACTATGACTATAGGGAAATAAAACTGAAAGGAAAAACAAAATACTAAAATAAGTACTAGAAATAAAAAACTGGAACTTATGAAAACAAAAGGATGATAATAGGGAAAAGCTAGGAAAAAATGACTCCAACTACAAACAAAATCAAGACAGCTACCTTGCTGAAAACTAGAAAGAAAATTAAAAAAAAGGAAAAAATCAAAAGGTTCAGGAAATAAAATAAAAGAACTAAACCACTAGGACTGTAACTAGACTATAGACTAAACACAGGAACAAAGAACTAGACCTAACAAAAGGGAAACTAGACTGGATGCAACATACTAAATAGTAAGCTCTAACAAGACTAAAGACAATAGCACGGCAAACGCACACACAAAACAAACCAGCAAAGACTAGAGGGAAATGAGCACAATATAAAGGGATCAGAGCACACGAGGATCAGGTGAACACAATTGGACAAACAAGGACTAAACAAGGGGGCGTGGTGATTGAAAATGAGGAGGCAGGACAAGAGGAGCACATGGCCAACACAAACAAAGACACAGCCATGTGCTCAGGCACAAAATAAACAAAGACACATTAAACAAAGACAGGACAGACAAGACTGTCAGGGCAGGATCCTGACAGTACCCCCCCCTCCAAAGGACGCCTCCAGGCGTCCATCCAAGGTGGAGTCCAAGGGGGCACAGGGTTGGTAGGGGGCCAAAACGGTACCGACTGGGGGGGCG
>NW_015539827.1:666160-702484 GCF_001515605.1 Sinocyclocheilus anshuiensis | reverse complement strand
TTGTGTTCTGCCGAATGTTCAGCAGCTCATCCCTGGTAAAACTGATCGTGTTTGAGAAACAAAAAACAGGATTCAGGAAAAACTAACAAAAACAGTACAAACACTGGAGAGCCAAACACTGAGGCTGCCGTCTGCGGCGCCATCGCATAGCCTAGTCATATTAAAGCTTGATATCTTGAAATTAATAATTATATTCAGAATATCCTGAAGCCGTGAGTGATAAACATCCTGTTTGTTGATTGATAATAATCCACTCTACCTGTTAACAGTTCTGACCACATCATGTCCCAAAATTGTTTTTGTTTTTTTGAGGCATTTTTTGAGGCATTTTTGTTTTGTTGTTGTTGTTGTTTTGCACCTATTTATTTGCTGTCAAATCAGACATTACTCAAATTCTGTCTGTCTTTCATACAAGTTTGGAATTACTTGGGGATGAGTAAATAATGATTTACAGTGTGTGTGTGTGTGTGTGTGTGTGTGTGTGTGTGTGTGTGTGTGTGTGTGTGTGAATTATTCTTTTAACAGTATGGCCTGCTGTAAAGGAAACACTTACATTTAAAGAAACATTTTTTGTATGTCCAGCAGAGGGTGCTAAAACCAACAAGTGGGTAAAACTCAAAACAATTTACACAGGACAAATTCAATCTGTATTTGACTATTAGAGGAATAGATTAACCTGTGTTAGAATATCAAATTTAACACAATTCACTGACAGTAGTTCCCAATAACAAAGCTTTCACTTTATGTGAATACTTCACCCAAAAATTAAAAGTGTGTCATCATTTACTCACATTCAAGTATATGGTATCAAGTATCATAAAGTCATCTCAGGAGCCATCTGAGTAATCTGAGTTTGATTCATCAACATATGATTCAAACCACAATCAATTAATTGAAACCTATCAATCATTTCAACATTTATCCATGGGTGAATCAACGTCATGGATCAAGGTTGAATCACTGTTAAATATTCCTTCAAATTTACAAAGCAATTCAGGAAAGATACTGTATGTTTCAACATCTTAATTTTTGTAGGCCTACATATTGTTAAAATTTCCAAATGTATAAGTATTTTGTTGCCGTTTTTCAAACTCTGTTTCAACATTTTTTAATGTTGAAACAACTGAACTGACATTGTTTCAGTGTTAAAGGTTGGTAATAAGCACAAAAGAATGATTTCTCCATGAATCAGACATTGTTACTACTCTCACATACTCCCATGAATGTGACACGGGTAAGCCAGATTGAACCAGAAGACTTTGAATATAATGAGTCATATGTACTGACAGCCCCATCACTTACATTATATTAAAAAGAGCAGGATATTCTTCAAAAAAATAACTGTTTTGATCTAAGATGAGAGCAATTTGTCTTTTACGGATGAGCAAAAAGCAGACATAAGAAAGTTCAGAGTCCAGAGAAATCCTGAGAGACAGCAAATACATGAACCAATCCTTCAACCTTTAAAGTAAACAGTTCTAAACAGAAAATAGAGGGAGTGAATTCTAAAAGCATGCTGCGTTTACAGAAAATATGAAAATTTAAATCTGGTATATTTCTCAGGTAGATGGCCATCCCAGAGAGATAGACTCATCCCAAACATCTCTGAGAAATTAATGATTCATTAGAGCAGCTCCTCCAGCCCCGCCGGCTGCACTCGGCGCTCAGCATTCAGCAAGTGCGGAACGCAATGCAAACTGACTCAGCAGTCATGGGAACACTGCATCAAATGTACTGTTTTATTACTGTGTGGGAAATCAGCTGATTAAACTTATGCTAACCGTATTTGTGAAAGTAGAGACTGCGGCGCCAGAATCTGATTATAGTCAAGAGAGCTGTTTAAATTCCAGGCTGAGGTAAATTGAGTTCTGCCAACTTTTTCTCCACTTATACACTGCAGTGGTTGTAACACTGGAGCCGGTGCATGGCTGCTTGGGATCTGACTCATGAACCAGTCAATTCCAATGAAGGAGACTGACCGTGTTTCTAGATAATTGATTTTAATAAATTTTCCATAAAAACAACAAGCAAGATAGTCATAGGATATTTGCTAAATAATCATTTTGTTTTAAATGGATTGGGAAAATAAAGTGGTTGGAGTCAATCGGCTAAAAAACATTTTTAAAAAGAGAGTAAAAAATAATGGTCATAAGATAGATAAGCATAAACCAACCGACACAATTTGATGTTTACCCATTAAGGCATGTAAACACCTGAAACTGTGTTCTTTCGGCTTATTAATGAAAACGGTTCTCACACTAACGGTTCATCTAATTAGACCCACATTCTTGGATAAAATGACAAAGAAAGATGATTATTATCAAAGAAAAACACTGGATGCAATACATTCAGTGTTAGTGTAAAGAAAGACGCCAGTAGATGGAGCTACATTAAGAAAAAAGAGCATTTTTACATAAATAAATCAATAAATTAATTAATTTAAAGAACGGGACTAAAGTCCATTTATTTATTCATTTAGACCTGGAGCTACATTAAGAAAAAAGAGCATTTTTACATAAATAAATCAATTAATTCATTAATTTAAAGAACGGGACTAAAGTCCATTTATTTATTCATTTAGACCTGAAAAAAAAAAACATTGCCTTCATCTGATTTTCATCTGATATTCAAGCTTCAAAAAGTTGATAAAAACATTGTAAAAGTAATTACAAAAATGGTTTTATACAAATCTTCTGAAGAGACACTGATCAACATACATACAGAGAGTACATCAAATATAATAAACAGAAGCTCAACAGTGTTTGCATAATAACAAACCTCATTGGTTCTTGGGCATCAATCAAGCAGGTTTGAGCTGCTGTTATTTGATGTGCTCTATATATCTTTATTTGTATTCCAAAGATGAAAGTCTTATGGGTTTAGAATGACATTTGCATAAATTTTGACAAATTTTGTCATTTTTGGGTCAACTAACCCCTTTAAACATAGCTGGTTATGCCTTAAAAGCAGTACACATTTGAACACGTTAATACCAATGTCAATATGTCTTGACTGCTCACTTATGATTGGATCATCTGGGACGGGTATTTACAGGGCCTTTGATATTTGTCTAATTAAAAGATTTCCAACAATTAGTAAAGGGTGATGATTGAAACACACCCTGATATGTCAGTGATTTCCATATGGGTTCACTTTAGCAATGGTGTGCATGAGCTAATTTACCACAGTGTATCTGGTTCAGTGGTATAGTGACAAAATACAAAATACATTAAGCTAATCTACTTCTGAGGCTTTTTTTTTTTGAGGAAAAACAAAGTGGTTAAATTGGTTCAGTTATGCCAAAGACTGCTAAAGACAAATGCAAAAGTTTTAAAACATATTTTTTATAGCACCATGTTCACAACTGAGACCATTAGACCATCCAGCTGGTGACAATTAACATGCAAATTGTGAGTGAACAAAGAGACGGGCGTAATAAAAGGAGAAAGGAGGAGTCGCTTGGGCAGGAGCGTCCCGTAGAAGGCCCGTGGGGGGAGATATGTGCCTCAAAAAAACACACATGGATGTATACATGTGAAAGGAGGCAGTGGAGCTAGTCTTTTCACAGATATAGTCAGCACTCTAAAGAATTCCCAAGTTGGCCAAACAATACAGTGACTTCATATAAGCACCATACAGGAGGGGTGGACAAGAGGGAAGGAGGAAGATAAATAGGGTGGGGGATTCATATAGAGGAGTAGGAGAAGGATCAGAAATATGAACCTGAGTTTTGTTTTTGAAAGATAATGGAGATGCAGGGTGATCCTGATCCTCCAACATATACAGTACCATAAAGTGAATGGGGATGGGATCTGTCACATTCCAAAACAAGATAAAAAGAACATCATTAAAAGTGTCAAAAAGGATCAAAATTGTAGTTGATAGTTAGTCAATAGTGAGAATTGGTCCTTAAAATAAAGTGTGACCATTAAAGTTATAGTCCACAACAAAACTGCTAACAGCTCAACAAACTTGAAGCCGATGTAAAAGCCATGAAAGGAAACTTTTCGTCTCACTTGTCCTTCCCGCAAAATTCCTAATGAGATGACTATATTTTATCTGTGAAATTCTGCCATATGAATTGAAATGTGGCCACAACTTTAGAGTGTGCTCTTGCTTGGGATAGCTAAAGTAAAGGTACAGAGAAAACGGTTTACTGATGGTATTGCATCCACTGTATATGTGGGTTAAAGGGACAGTTCACCCGAAAAACTAAATTGCTTGTCTTCCGTTTTATCTGTGGAACATGAATGTGTTTTTGTGCATTTAATAGAAGTCAATGGTAACCAAAACTCTTCAGTTACCAACATTCTTAAAAATATCTTCGTTTTTATTCCACAGAAGAAAGGAAGCTATAAAGGTTTGAAACGACAGGGTAAGTAAATGACGTACATTTCATTTCTATATGCAGCTTTCGTGTCCTAAACGGCTTTCTTGCAATAAGCAGTTTTTTGGTGTGCATGTAAAGTAGTCAAAGAGAGAATGATGTGTAAAATGCCCCTGGCAGTCCGAGAGCAGAGTGTGAGTAGAGAGAGGGAAAATCTGGAAAAACAATAATGGGGATCAGGGCCTGTTCTTGGGAAACATCAATCTAATCAGAGTTTCATATACCTCACCTTCCATAATCTTATAAGCCCCATCCGCCCACCACACTAAAACCTCTCTTTCTTCTAAAGAATGCAATGCCCTGGATATTGCTGCCCAAGGGTCCATCAGAACCATGCGGTGTAGGAGACGAACTGACCTCAACAAAGGAAAGCCTTGAATAACGCTGCAGTGGTCCGATCCAGCCTTTCAGTTTAAAGGCCAGAACTAGAAAATATCTCTGATAAAAAAAGCTCATACAAAAAACTGCATGCCTGCTAGTCTTTCTTCTGCAGAACACAAAATCACATATACATAGAAATCATGCATTCTTACAAAAAACCTACACTGTAAAAAATGACCGTGAATTTAACGGTAAAAGACTGTAAAAATGCTACAGTAAAAACCTGTTAAATGGTAAACGGTAAATTCCCCTACTATATACGGTGAAAAACTGTATTGGATATTACATGTATTGGACATTAATTTTACGGTAGTATACCATTATTGTAAGTGAAAGAGACCTTATAATTTACAGTGAATAACCGTAAATTCACATTCCCAGAATTCCCTGCGTTACATTTCAAATTTGATGTTTTTTTTGTTGAAATAACTTTCTTCTTAGTTTGTTCTTATCAGTTTTGTATATTAGGGTTTTGTGTTACACCTAATGTTGTTAAATGAATTTTTATTGCATTATTTCAGTTTCATGTGTGTTACCATGATGGTGTTTAGTGTTTGTGTGAATGACACTGTGCACCTTCTATATATGTTAGCATATAAAAGCTGCTTGTGATGGGCTTTGGTTCATCATGTGACTTTCTCATCACCACCTGCATTTGGTGGTTATCAGTGTATTACAAAGGTACAAAACAGATTTCAGTACTTCAATAGGTTGGTATATTAACATTATATCAGTTAATGAAATTACGTTATTTAACTGTAAATTTAATTTAAAACCATAAAACCTAAAATGTTGCTACCGTATTTTTACGGTAAAATTCCGGCAACCACAGCTGCCGGTTTTTTACCGTAAATTTTATTGTAAACTTCATTGCCATTCAGTTTTGAATGCTCCTTTCATGAGAGAGGATCAATGACAGACCCCACACACTTCCAGAAAGCAAAACATTTACTTAGACCCGTCAAATGTAATCCATTTGAGCTAAAAGCCTACAATGTCACATTTCAACAAAGCACCTCAGTTTCAATAAACGTCATAAGCCAGTTAACTTCATAGCAAATAATAGAGTGTGGTCTTTAACTCTATTAAACGATTATAAGTATGTGAGAGGTTTTAAGCTGTAAAATCATAGCAGTAAACGTCACATGGGATTTCGACAAAGCAATGAATATTTCTGGCCTCAATCTGAGATTTGACGTACAAACACTTCTCATCTATTCTTAGCTGCATTCTGACATCCCAAAATAAGACCTTTGTTGTCACAGTTTGTGGTTTTCAATGGAGTATGAAAACTGCAGGGTCAAAGAACAGACATGGGAACAAACTCTTGCTATTTTTTCTAGTTTTTTATATATATATATATATATATACATTCATTCATTTAGTTGTGTGATAAGTGTTTATATAATGTTCTGAATAAACATTATTAAACAGTGTTAAAAATCCACAAATCAACAGAATATATGTGTATATATATATATATATATATATATGTGTGTGTGTGTGTGTGTGTGTGTGTGTGTGTGTGTGTGTGTGTGTGTTCGACAAACACCACTCAGTGAATGATGAAATACTAAGGGCCTTTAAATTATCAGAGCCAATAGTTTAGTGTAGTCACAGCTGTGAGGATTTTTTCGGCATATTCTGAGAAGTCCTAAATGAAACATTTCTGCTCCATTTACTTCAATGACAACATCAGATTTTCAGAAAGAAAAAAAAACTTCAGGCTCTACCTCCCATGCTGCGGCGATATTGTGCTTAAATCTCATGCTCCAAATATCATGCCTCTGTATTTTTGTATGGCACAATTAGGCTGGAGGCTTAATGAGTGGCACCCTGTGTCTTTACAAATCAAGCCTTTGAACTGCTGGAGTGTTTACAGCAGAAGAGGCCTGAATATAGATCCAAGTCTCCAACTATAAAAGGCATGTACGACAGACAGCCCCCACCCAAGTCCAAGTGTGTGAGACAGATGACCCCCACCTATAATCAAGTATGTACACACATACTCACACTTGTTAATTGTGTGAGTTATTAAACTAGAAGCAATTCTGTTACACATCTATTAAAAAAACGCTTTACCTCTGTTTTGGATATTAAGACCATACACCATAACCACACAAAAAAAAAATACTGTCATTACAACCACTGGAGCCAGGGTATCTTATTTTAAAAATTGTATGAAGTGTGCATGCAAATTATTAGTTCACTGACCTTGATGGCTGGGTGAATTCCGATTGGTTGACTGCTGAAAACCTGGTCCAATCATATCTGCCTGTCTGTGACTGGCAGCTCGGTCTACATTATCCTGCTGAGACAGAAGCCAATAAAGTGGTCATGCTAAAAGCATTTTTTGACATTAGTCACACCAGTCTCTCTCACACACAAAGACACACACTTTTTATTATCCATGAAGGAATATATCAGTTTAAGTCTGACAGAACAAGCCTGGAAAATAGGCGATCCCTCCAAAATGTTGTCTAGGAATTTCATCATACTGTAAATCAGTATTTTTTTCCCAGTAAAATATCTAAAAAGGTACATTTAGCAGTTATATACATACTTCTGTCAGGACCACTATCGTCAAAGATGATTGACAATTAGCATACAGTTTGGATTGGCGGTATGGTTCCGTTCTGGGCAAGAACTCCCTGAGTTCTGTCAGGATCACTATCATCAAAGGCTGTATGGTTCTGTTCTGGGCAAAAAACTCCCTGCCCATTCATGCAGCCTAGCATGGATAAGAGCAGGGAGATCTGTAAAACAGAACAGAACCAACATAAATGTATTGCAGATATCATTAAAGTTCAATAATGTTATGTACACATTTTAGAATTAGTCTGATTCAAAGGAGAATCAGAAGGCTGAATCCTGACTGACAGAGGAGGAGTTGGGGATGGAGGAGGGTAATTAGCTATTGAGCAATGCGAAAACTGCTGATACTACTGCGGGACCTTATATATGAATACTTAGATAGGTGTCGTATTCCCATAGGTTGATGGGGATCAGCTGAGAGTCAGCTGATGCGAGCTTGACTAACGTGACCTGCCAGAACTAACGCTACGCTAGATATATCTTAAATTGCATAGAATGTTCTTATCTTCTCATCTTGTTTTAAGCATTTTTATTTATTTATTTACAGAGCTTTATGTTTCAAAAAAGAACAAAAAAATATATAGTCTCTAAAAACAAGTTACATTATATAATACAATTTTAAATAAATTAATAACCATTTTACTAGAAAACAAGACCACGTCTGATGCGTGTTAAGGTACAATGCATGTTCACATGTATAAAAATGATCCCGTCCGTTTTCAGGAATGAAAGCAATTGCACAATCTGTGATGAAAGAGAAGAGAGGAAGCCCTCTCCTTGTCCTCAGAAGCCCCCCTGCCGTATCCGGGGAGGGTCACGGCCGTGTTTACAGGCTATGAGAAAAACAGCACCGTACAGACGCGGCCCTGCCATGTGATCAGCTGAAACTGTGCCATTGTATTCACGGAACAAGATCTAAAGCGACTGGCAGCTGGGAGCCACGTTCTCCATGTGTAAACTACAGGTGGCAACTCGATTCAAAAACTCATTTCTTTCCAAAACAGAGCCTCTCTGCTGTCTCACCAGAGGGGAACACTTTGAACTCTTGGATGCCGTACAAAAACAAAACGCTGGGTTTGAGCGCAGTAGGATCAAGGATTGTGGGATATATCTTTCAGCGCTGATTGGAGCTTTCACAGCACGAGCTGGGAACAGAATGTCCTGTGGCACTCTTGTATTTGGAGATGGTTCTCAGAGCGAGACCGTAAAACCGAGAATCTGGCTGTGATGTGGCTGCAGAGCGTCAGTAGTTTTATGGCTTCTGAACGTTACGTACAATGTTCCAGAACCAGAGCAAGATTGTTTGTTTTTTTATGTAAATGTGAAGATGCCGCACACATGCAGCCGTGCTGCTCATCACTTTGTTGAATAATACCAAATGCAAAAGAAACTGGTGTGTTCACCACTCTTTAGAATAATTTGATTATTTATTTATTTACTTTTTTTTTTTTTACAGTAATGTGTTATTGGTTTTATTCCCAGAAGACATCTAATGTAGTTGACTACTTTATGGGTACTGCTGCCAAGTGACATTGTTGGAAATTTACAGCTATTTTGCACAATTCTGACATATTATCTATCTATCATACTAGTTTTTCCTAAAAACTGTGACTTATTAGGTTTTTTTAATGTTGGCAGTGGCATTTTACCCAATGCTGTTGAAAGTGTCAACCACAAGAATAAAAATAATATAAATAAATAAATAACATTCACAACATGGAATTCAAAAGTTTAAAGAAGAATCTCCAGTTTATTTAGCAAAATAATTAATTTTATATTCCCATGTATACCACATCTCAAGTCTTTGTTCTTCAAATTTATTCTCCATAAGTATTCATGCACTTTTAAATTCCTGATGCTTCAACAGAATGTGTATGAAAATATTTATTTATTTATTTATTTTTATTATTTCTAGTTGGAATTCAGCACTGATTTATCAGATCGGCTTGGAGCCAACAGCCTATCTAGTCTGTTCTGTGCCAATTCTGTTTATACATATATTGCTGTGTAGGCCTATCAAATGGTCAGATGAAGTTTTGAACCAGAAAGGACTTCTAGTCTCTTCTTGTGGTCTCCTGCAGTCTGAATGTTAATCCTAAAGCAATGTGTCTGGACATTAGCATTAAAAGTCAGAAATTTTCTTAAGGGCAGAAAGACTCAAGTGTATGTGAGCATGTGTGGGGGTTCTAGCTAGCCGAGTGTGACTGATCCGTTCTAAGTTCAACCCATACTTTTACTGAGGGAAGCCACAGTGGTTCTGTCTGACTGAACTCAGCAGAAGGCCCAGACAGAGCTAAGACCTCTAATATCATGCTTTAAGTTTGTCTGGGACCATAATCTATAGGTTTGTGTTGCCTCTTTGCTGACTTTACAGAACTTTTTCAGAGATCTTGGGAAAGTTGATCAGTTTAAACAAGAAACGAAAATCTGAGTAATGTTAGATGTTATACAAATCATTTTATAACAAGGACCATTTTATAAAAGTAAATTATATGGATAGGGGTTATTTTTTATTTTAAAAAACATATGAAGGTCAAATAATGCTCTTACAAATTCTTTCATAATTTATTTATACATTTTATTGTTTGATTCATGTCCCAGACCCAGACCTCCAGTTTAAAATATGAACACTTTATTATTATTATTATTATTAACATATATATATGTGTGTGTGTGTGTGTGTGTGTGTGTGTATATATATATATATATATATATATATTTAATGAAAAGTATCAGTTTTTACACAAATTAATAATATTCTTTCATAATTTAGTTTTATTACATTTCAAAATACCATTTATTGATACATTTCATTGGTTGATTCTGGTCCCAGACTTGCAATTTAAAATAAGAACATCCATCATACATATAATAATTATAAAAATAATAATAATAATTATTATTATTGTTGTTGTTGTTGATGTCGTTGCGATTTGTATGATATCTACTAAAATATCTAAATATAAATAATTTACATATTTAATGAAAAAAAGTACAGTATATCAGTTTTTACTATTATAACTGTCCACCACAAGCAACAATTTGCTGAAAATAAAGTTTGGGTACTTGGTTATCAAGAAGAATTCTGTTTCAGTGAAGAACATTTTTATTTAAAATATAAGTGATGTGTGAAGAAGGAAGGAAGGAATGAATTGAATGAATGAATGAATTAATTAATTAAATTAAATAAATACATACATGCAGTACTAGATAAATATCACCTTTTGATATCAAAGCTATATATAGACAACAACAAAAAAGGAAAAAGAAAGAAACCCACATTTACACACATCTCGCAAGGAGTGTTTTAAGGGAACTGTTCAATGGTGCTGTGGTTAATTTATCCCCAAACACGCATGTGATGTAAAGTCATAACCCTCCACGTGCTGTTGTACATAGATCAAGTTTCTGCTGACAGGTGGATGCAATATATATCCATGAGGTGTTTATTAAGGTTCATAAATCTCCTACTATACAAACCAGACTTGATTTAACCTACTTGTGTTGTGTGTATACTCTAACTCACAGGGTTCCTAACAAAATGTAGTCAATAAACATGGCTACGTCAAGCATTTTGTGTGCTGACTTGGTTATCCTTGAGATCAGCTGTACTAATATAATGCTTAAGGTACAAAAGGTGACATTGCAGTCCTGCTTATCCTCAGATGGTCAGGCTACTGTGAATTCCTCTGGCAGGACGGATTACATTGTGAAAACAGAGCCACATTCATAAAGTACTTTTCCTTTCACTCACAGCAACTGTAAATTGGTCTGTTAGGTGTATAGATTGTGGCATAAATATTGAATAAATATTGAAAAGGAACAGGCATGTTAGAGTCATACAGATGAACACTATTTATTTTATTTTTTTATTTTATTTTAATGTTTGTGAAGCAAAGCTCTTATGCCCATTTAGCCTGCATCTATTTAATAATAAAAAACACTAATATTGTACAACATTACTTCAATTTAAACAGTTTTCTATTTTAATACATTTTAAATGTAATTTATGGAATTGCATAACTTCATTCATGTCACATGATCCTTAAGGAATCTCACTGATTTAATGCTTAGAAAAGGGTTTCCTTATTATCAATGATGAAAAGAGATGCTTTTTTTCTTTTGGTGGAAACTGTGCAATATTATTTTTTTATGATTCTCTGGTGAATAAAGACCAATTATCTCTATTAACTAACTATTAACTACAACTTTTGGCTCACTAAACCTCTAATTTGCTGCTTATTAATAGTTAGTAAGGTAGTTAGTTTATGTATGGGGTAGGATTAAGGGATCTAAAATGCAGAATAAGGCATTGATATGTGCTTTATAAGTGCTAATAAATAGCCAAAATGCTAGTAATATGCATGCTAAGTTAATACTGAGAGTTGGTCCCTAAACTAAAATGTTAACATACAAATTTTACTATGGGGATTTTATATATGTTATAAAATGGCATCTTCATTTATTCAGAGACTGTACGTACTGAATGTGAAAATTACATATGGACTTACATGTAACATACTGTATATGACAATATCAGTCTTGATATAAGGTAATATATTTCATGTATCACATTTCTGTATGGGATGAGCCAGACACACTAGATCCTCAAAGAACTTCAACTATAATTCAGAGAATGCGTCTGGAAGTGTCTGGATGTAAACAACATAAAATTTGATACAGATACAGAACCTTGATACAGAATCCTCAAGTTCTTTGAAATACCAAGAAAAGGAAAATTGACTTCCAGGAACAAGGAACCATATGTTGTCTTGATTCACTCTGAAAACAGCTATAAAATTCGAGGCGCAAAATGTACAGCTATGAAAATACCAATGCGCTCCAACAACAGGCATTTTAATGGCTAAAGCAGTATGAGAAAAAAGCCAATATGGCTGGTAAGCTAATGACAAACCCACATTTCTGGAGCAGTTCATCTTCAACTGGCATATGTAATGTTCCTCTGACCAAAAAACATCCTCTTAAACTAAGCTAAGAAAACACAAACATACGCCAAACTTGAGTTCTCACTTGAAATTCAAAAGATGAATTGCCTCCCAATTTACAGTTTGCTGGTATTCTAAATATCAATTCAATTTACCAGCCTACGTGCTTTATTAGGTTATTATATCAAGGCCTCTTTAATTATGGACGCGCAGGAAAAGTGAGTAAATTAGCGTAACGCTGCTTAGCTATAAATTTTTATTCAATTCAAGTCCACACTTAATGAAGATCTGAAAGTAGGGGCTTACACTCTCAGAGCAATTCAAACATTAGCTCATCATCTTAATTGAGAGCACAAAGGCGAGAGGCACAGCTCAATAAAAGCCAGTTCAGCAGTTCCTTTAAAACAGTAGTTAGGGAGCTCTCCTCGAAGTGCTGTGGCAGGCCTCCAGTCCCCCTGCATTAACCAAACCTGGAGCCCGGCCCAGAATCCCACTTGCTTAACAGACTTACACAGGCACAGACAGATGCTGCGGGTAGATTCATTTTATTTACCACTATCTAAAAGCCTCTACCATTCCTCCTCCTCCTCCTTCAAAATGCATTGAAAATGCTTAGAGGTGTAGTCTGTCGGATCCTCTTTAGCATATAAGTTTCTTCAGCTATGGGTACTTCAGACCAAATGGGCTTTCGTAAACTCTCTTAAAATACTCTTTTCAAACTCTAGATTATTTAACAATGTCCACGTATGGACATACATGCATCATAGTGTCACACTTTGCCTACTGTGTTGGAGCGAGGAGACGTGGAGACGTGGGAGAATTTACGAAGAACAGTCTTTATTGAACCACAAAGACTCACAGTAAGGAACACACACGTAGCATGGGGATTGACGTAGGACACAGGAAAACACAGGGCTTAAGTACCAGGAACTCAACGAGGGGTAACAGATGAGACACACCTGAATCAAATTAGCACAATCAGAACACGGGAGAAACTGGGTCATGGGGAGCACATGGGGAACAAAACACAACACAGGAACACAAGGACAGTCCATGGGCGTGACATTACCTCCCCCTCCCGGAAGGCGCGTTCACGCGCCTCATAACATCCAACGGGGAGGGGGGGTGGGCGCTCTGGAGGCCGCTAGGGACAGGCTTACACGGGACGGAAGGCCTCCAGGGCGGTACCCGTTCCGAGACCCATGGCGGATCGGGCAGTTCAAGGGGCCATGGCGGAGCGGGCAAACTAGGGAGCCATGGTGGAGTGGGCAGCTCGGGGAGCCATGGCAGAGCAGGCAGTTCAGGGGGCCATGGCGGAGCAGGCAGACTAGGGAGCCATGGCGGACCAGGCAGTCCAGGGGGCCATGGTGGAGCAGTCAGACTAGGGAGCCATGGCGGAGCAGGCAGTCCAGGGGTCCATGATGAAATAGCCTCTGTGGCCTTGGCCTCGGCCCGGCCCCTACAGCCAGAGCCATATAGCCCCCCCCCCCCAAAAAAAATTCCTTGGGGAAAATCTTGGGTTCCCTAGCTGGAACCGGCTCTGGGCTTGACTCTGCATCTGAGGCCCTCCGTGGGAACAGTGGCTCTCCCTGGGCTTGACTCGGGAACTGTGGCCCTCCCTGGGCCAGACGTGGGAACAGCGGCCCTCTCTGGGCCGGACTTGGGAACAGGAGCCATCTTTGGGCTTAACTTGGGAATAGAGTCTCTCTCTAGGCTGGACGTGGGAACAGGAGCCCTCCCTGGGTAGGACGCGGGAACAGGAGCCCCCTCTGGGCTGGACGTGGGAACAGGAGCCCTCTCTGAGCTAAACCTGGGAACAGGAGCCCTCTCTGGGCTTAACTTGGGAACAGGAGCCCTCTCTGGGCTGGACGTGGGAACAGGAGCCCTCTTTGGTCTGGACTGGGGAACAGGAGCCCTCTCTGGGCTGGGCGTAGGTGCAGCAGCCCTCTCTGGGCTTAACTTGGGAACTGGAGCCCACACTGGAGCAGACTCAGGGGCTGGAGCCAACACTGGAGCGGGCTCAGGGTCTGGAGCCGACACTGGAGCGGGCTCAGGGGCAGAAGTCGACACTGTAGCGGGCTCAAGGGCTGGAGGCGACACTGGAGCGGGCTCAGGGGCTGAAGCCGACACTGGAGCGGACTCAGGGGCTGGAGCCGACAGTCTTTTCCTCCTTATATTCCTCCTTTGGTTTGAGGTTAGGGAGACAGCTGCTGTCAGCTGAGGGCTTGGGAGTGAATTGGCCGGCAATGGAGCGGCCGGCGGACGTGACAATGGAGCGGACGGCGGGCTTGAGAGTGCAGCGGCCGGCGGGCTTGACTGCGGAGCATTTCTGGATCGGGGCCGAACGCTCTCCAGATACCGGAGGATTCCTTCCCTCCAGCATAGTCCCGTGGTGTCTGGGAGGTCGACGGGGCGATGGTAGTTGGCCCCGATCCAGAACAAAGAATTCAGTGTGGCGCCGTTCAATGCGTCAAGACGGCGAGCCCACAGAATTCCCTGGCATACTCCACAAAAGGAAGGTCCTTACGGGCTAGCGAATCTCGCAGGGGTTTCCATAATAATGAAAAAAAAACACTTTCAAAAACGGAAACAAAAACGGGGGGAAGGGGTGCCGCTTACTGTTATAGGGTCCAGTGTTCTGTCACACTCTGACTACTGTGTTGAAGCGAGGAGATGCGGAGACGTGGGATAATTTATGAAGAACAGTCTTTATTGAACCACAAAGACTCACAGGAAGGAACACACACGTAGCACGGGGATTGATGTATAACACTGGATGCAGGACACAGGAAAACACAGGGGTTAAGTACCAGGAACTCAACGAGGGGTAACAGACGAGACACACCTGAATCATATTTGCACAATCAGAACACGGGAGAAACTGGGTCACGGGGAGCACATGGGGAACAAAACACTACACAGGAACAAAAGGACAGTCCATGGGCGTGACACATAGGCAAATTGTGTCATTTTTGTTTTATTTTCCCTACTGACCCATCATGAACAAATTTCTCAAAACACTTCAGTTGTGGTAATAAGTATGCAGGTGTGAATTACATTTTAAATATTTTTGCAATATTTATGTATTCTAAATTTATTAGAATATAATTTATATTGACTATAAATATAATAAAATGAACAAATTACAAATTATGAATTAGTCAAATTAGTGATATTCACATTAATTTTCCTGTTTACTTCACACATCACGTCTCATATTTCATCATAAGCATGATCTTCACTGACACTGACTGAACAATTACACTAACAAAACAACTTTTTAGACGCAAAATTGTTGATTGTGGTGGATATTACTTTACAAATGGGGCAGTCAAAGTCATGCCTCTTTTTATATTAAGTATTGACTGGTCCATGTCTGAGACAAGGATAAAAAAGTCTGCAAATGCAAGGCAAAAATAAATGGAATTCTGTCAGGATCACTATCATCAAAGGCTGTATGGTTCTGTTCTGGGCAAAAAACTCCCTGCCCATTCATGCAGCCTAGCATGGATAAGAGCAGGGAGATCTGTAAAACAGAACAGAACCAACATAAATGTAGCAGATATCATTAATGTTCTTAATGATAATTTAATGTAACAACATAATTCAAGATAAAGGAATCTGATTCAACGAAGAATATCAGAAGGCCAAGTCCTGACTGTGGACGAAAGGAGGAGCTGGGGATGGAGAAGGGTAATTTGCTGATGAGCAATGCGATAAGCTGCTGAATAATACTGAATGGACCTTATATAGGGAAGCCGTGATCGGTTTGGTATTCCTGTACAGTAGGTAGACGCAGATCAGCTGATGCAAGCTCGACTGACGTGACCTGCTAAAACTAATGCTACACTTGATTTGTTAAAAAAAAAAGGTAAAAAAGTTTTTAAAATGATAAAAAAAACTAATTTCACATCAGAGCGTCTGGGTATTTTGCATTAAGAATTCCTCTAGGGACAATAGTGGATGGCCCAAAGGAAGACATGCCTAATAATCAAGCTGTACCAATACCAGATCTCCACGGGGAGATATGCCTGACTGATATTTCCCAGCTGGGTTTGAACTGCTTAACGTGGATGTAAACAATGCCAATCAAGGAGAGACCTTTAAAACCGGCCAGTTACTCCAAAGAATAAGGCTAGAATTTAATGCTCTTACGTCAGGTTTCACCATGTGAATCCAATGCATCCAGCCCAAAGGAATGCACACTGATGCAATGGCCATTCACTGTAACCCCATCTTCATTCAGGCTTAGACTCTAAATCTACTGCTCATGTCAGGTACTGTACATTCAAAATACACAGAAGCCCTCAACTTTACCTCTCACATACTCTCCTAAACCATACAAAAACTTCAAAACGAAAGTAGGTGAACTATCAGTTTTTACAGTACACAATAAAATAATAATAATAATAATAAACCATCAGAAAGAAAGAAGACAGAAGGCACTAAATATATATAAATTAAATGAATAAATAAACATTTATCAATTGTGTCTTAAATATTATGAAGAAATGGATTCATAAAATGTTGCGACAATATTCATAATAGCACAGCCTCTCATAACTTGGTTAGGGATACATTTAAATGCATGCTTGGAAATATTCCAGATCAAAAAAGGGCAGTTTTAAACAAAATGCCCAAAACATTCCACTGTCATTAACGTTTGCCATTTCTTCACAATGCTCTGCTTTAGTAAATAATACTACTACTTATATTATTATACCCCAAACAAATTTGCTTGGCATGTAGGGTTGACTCTGAAGTAGTTTTGAAATAATGCAATTACTAATTCCTTTAAAAAGTAAATACTAAATAAAATACTAAAGGAAAACTGACTGGTACTGCAAAAAAACATTTTTAGTATGGCTGTGTGTAATCTGGCTGGCTTTTCCAGTTTGTGTTTTAAGGCAAGAACATAATGTATAGTGGTTTTGGAACAAAAATATCTTACAAAGACAATAACAATGTAGAGGCTGGGTAAACAGTGTAATGGGAAAAGAACAAAACAAATACTTGGTAATTTGGATGGTGTAGAAAATAATCTGGACATCCGGACACAGCCATCATACACGCTTTGTAATGTCTCTCTCGGATATCACATCCACCTCAGATAGATGAGGAAAGAGTCTGAAATTAAACCAAAACAAAAATGTTACATCAAATGTTTCTTCAAGGTAAAAAAAAGGCAATCTCTTTCTTAGTTGAGTCTAAGTGGCTACTACCAATATAGCACAGAGCACTTCTTAACCCAAATAGTTCCACAGGGTCAGTAAACAACATAAGAATAAGAGGAGGGAAATACAGAATCCGAGCTGACCAACAGCTACGCAGAGATGGTGTATGAAACTCTCTCTAGATTGTCTTAAAACTCAAGACACTTGGAAAGCAGCTTTATTTGCAATGTGAGGAGAGAAGGAAGATGTTATACAAACAGATCATATGGAGCTCCAAATAGTGAACATTTCCACTGAGACCAAAATTATATATTTTCACTCATATAATGGTACCTTATTTTCAGAGGGTAAGATTATGTAGTCTAGCAAGGTTAAACATACGCATTTATTTTCCTGCTTCACCATTTTGAAACTAATAGGAAGGCAAAACTAGAGTTCACAGAAAACTATCAGAATCCATCTGGATTTAAAGAGCTCAAATATTTCAAGCAGCAGGTGACAACTCTTTTAATAAACAGAACATCATCACCCATTGGTGTGGACTCTAATTTATTATTCAGAAGATAAAATTTTAATGAAATTAATCGAGTAATGCTTACCAGGGAATCACTGCGGTTGCTAGTGTTCTGGAAGGTTGCTTACAGTAAAACAGCAGCACAGTGTTCTCACACAACAAACTAGCAAATGACAACTGTTTACAGTATGAAGCTGAATACAGCAGTTAAATATTATGTGCTTTAACTACCATGTACAAAATAATTGACAAGCTTGACTGTGGTTGTGTTTTTTTTTCTTTCTAGTTTGACAGCGGTTCCTTCTTTAGTTTCAGAACCCTCATTGATGTTTTATTACCTTTTTTAAGCTGTCATTAATTAGTAATTGAAAGCTCAGGGGGGGTGTGGACTATTTCTAGTCCTCTTAAATCTACACTATTAAAGGGGTGGTTCACTGGGTTTTTTCTAGGCTTGATTGTGTGTATGGGGTGCAGTCTAACATGTGTTAATGCTTCGTTTAAAAAAAACGCATTCGTTTTCACATAATTTACCTTTATTCCACACAACTCTGTCCCTTCTCTTAGAAGACAGAATCGCGATTCATATATGAACAGATTTTTACGTGCACCTCTAGTTTTCTCTTCCTCTTCTCTAAAGCAGCGCAGCATGGCCTCGCCCCCTTTGCTGACTTTTCGAGAGGGCGGGGTTTATCTGGGTTTGTGATGTCACGAACCCGACTTGTTACTTGTTGTAGTCCCTACCAGCCGTTTTTGTAGGCATTAAACTGCCAGAATTTTAAAAGACTCCGTTTGCATTGAACATTGATATCTCCGTTTGCATTGAACTTTCAGCTTCGTAACTTTGCAGATATTGTTTATGCTCAAACAGCAACATTACACACTAACTAACATTAAAAAAGTGAAATCGCAATGAACCACCCCTTTAAACGTTTGGGCCTTTGGTGCAGAGTTCAATCCTGCTCCTGGAGGGCCATCGTCCAGCAGATTTTATTTCCAACCAGCTCCTCCTCGCCTGACTGGAAGTTTCTAGTGGCATTAGTAGCTGGTTAAGGTGTGTTTAATTAGGGTTGGAGCTAAACTCTATGCACAGTGGTCCTTTAGGAACAAGTTTGGACACTCCTTCTTTAGTGGTTGAAACTTATAACTACAAGTTACTTGAGGCGGAACATTGTTTTAGTAATCATGTGAGTTCTTCTTTAGCTACTCTGTTCTGCGCAAATGAATCTGTTAGCCCGAGGCACTCCAAAATTATGAAATAAATCAATAAATATATAATGAAAGAAAGATGGATATCTGAAAATGTGTCTTGGTAAGTATGGCTAGTAGGCTATTCATAGGCAAATAGATTTAAATAATAACTAGTTTAAGGATAGGCTTTGTTACCAACATAAACATTGTATTGTAAACCTAGTCAACGCACAGCAAATGTGATGCTTTGCAAACTAAACATATTTCTGAAATGCCAAGAGGTGTTGATTAGAATTTTTTATGGGCACTGTCACTTTTTTGCTTGCAAAGCCATTTTGGTTTAAGGTTCATTTGTGGCTTCAAGCTACTATCACACCATCAACTGCATATAGAAGTAGCCAGACTTTCTTTCCTTTATTTACAGATATGACATAAACGCACAGAAAAATTATGCAAATATGCAGTTTCCCACTGAATCTATCCAAAACACTCTAAAATATAGATCATTATTAAAGGCTTATCATAGTGATTCAAGGTAAGGCAAAAATATGTTTTAAAGGGGTCATCCAAGAAGGAGAAGAGGAGTCAGTGCCGTTCGCCTGGAGGCCGGAGCCTGCTGCCGTCTGCCATGACTGGGGAGGAGCAGGGAACAGGGGAGGAGCTGCCGGCTGCCCTCGACCGGAGGAGCCATCGCCGTCCGCCAGGAGGCGGAGGAGCATCGGGCCGTCCACCAAAGATGTCCAGTACCATCGCATGGCTTCATAGGCAAATAGATTTAAATAATAACTAGTTTAAGGATAGGCTTTGTTACCAACATAAACATTGTATTGTAAACCTAGTCAACGCACAGCAAATGTGATGCTTTGCAAACTAAACATATTTCTGAAATGCCAAGAGGTGTTGATTAGAATTTTTTATGGGCACTGTCACTTTTTTGCTTGCAAAGCCATTTTGGTTTAAGGTTCATTTGTGGCTTCAAGCTACTATCACACCATCAACTGCATATAGAAGTAGCCAGACTTTCTTTCCTTTATTTACAGATATGACATAAACGCACAGAAAAATTATGCAAATATGCAGTTTCCCACTGAATCTATCCAAAACACTCTAAAATATAGATCATTATTAAAGGCTTATCATAGTGATTCAAGGTAAGGCAAAAATATGTTTTAAAGGGGTCATCCAAGAAGGAGAAGAGGAGTCAGTGCCGTTCGCCTGGAGGCCGGAGCCTGCTGCCGTCTGCCATGACTGGGGAGGAGCAGGGAACAGGGGAGGAGCTGCCGGCTGCCCTCGACCGGAGGAGCCATCGCCGTCCGCCAGGAGGCGGAGGAGCGGTGGGCCGTCCACCAATGATGTCCAGTACCATCGCATGGCACCGCGAGTGAGAGCCTCTCAGCTGGTTGAGGACCAAGCAGCAGTGTGTCTGGGAACCGGGCCGAGAATAATTTTTTTTCTCCTCTCTCGTCTCTGTCTCTCCTCATCTTTCCGTCTCCTTTTCTCTCGCCTTGTCTGTCCTTACCCCCAGGTGCTGCAGCTGCCGTGATGGGGCCCCCGGGGGGGAGTAGAGCGCAGTCTTGTGGGTACCCCCCGGCCTACGAGGGGGGTATGTGACGAGTGGGACGGGGCCGAGAGCCATGGGAGCGGAGCGAGGCCGGTGGAGTAAATGATAATGAGTTACACCTGCGCCACTCACCAGTCTCGAGTCCCACGGAGGAGCTCCGGAAGGATAAAAGGAGGAGTGGCGACAGTGCAAGACGAGAGAGGACCAGGCCTGGATTTTAGGTTGTTGTGTTTGTGAGCAGCAGTCATCCGTGAGTGGCTGTTGTGCTATTTTCACTATTTTTCGTCACGCTAGTTTTGTGTTTATTTTATTATTAAAGTTGTGTTTAAATGTTTGCCGGTTCCCACCTCCTTCTTCCCAATCTACAAACGTTTGTTACACACCCTTTTTACCCTGTCAAAATCAGCTCTGTTTTCAGCAAGCTGTTTTAGTCCATGTTGCTTTAAATGCTAATGAGCTCTGCTCACTCCACCCCTCTCTTCCATGGGATGACGAGCAGACTGTAAACTTCAACCGCAAAACTTGCTAACTAGCACATATTAGGAAAGGCGATCTGCAAAGATTCATAAAAAACCCATATACTCACTTCTTCTGTAGATGAAGCCAGATCACGAATGATTTGTGCAAACATAAACGCATTTAGGCAGATCGGGGATCAGTGCATTCCCTTCAAAAACGAAAGTAACGTTAATCTTCTGCGTCTTCATGGGATGTCTTCAACATCTGCTATGTTCATTATGACATCCAACAACAAAACGCATCAATCGCTTAATCGGAGACATTCTTGTCTTCCCCTGCACCCGAGTCAACACAATGGAGGACAGCTCACAGCTCACTCAGGGCGGGTCTAAGGTAAGACGGCCTTGTCAATCAACTATCATGGGAGCGGCCTGTGCAGAACTACGTAATTCTGACAGGAATCTCAGAACAGCCTGATTTGAGAAAGGGGATTTTTAAAAAACCACTAGGTGGATTTTTATAATTATAGGGTGGATGTGTACACACACTTCCAACACACATTTATGTTCAAACAACATGTAAAGTGAGTTTTGCATCCGATGACCCCTTTTAAAGACAAATTTATGATGTACTCGCTCATTGCGGCAAGGGGGGCGTAGGAACACGAAGTCTGCAGCGGGAGAACGGGTGCGGAGAAAAGCGGTGATAAGGAGGTCAAGTGAATGATAACTAACACCTGTCTCTGATTTCTTCATTTAACTTTGTTACACTCATTATTTAAAGTTTTCTCATTTTGAACAAAAAAAGTTTGATAGTATAGCTTTAAGGGTCCCATTGGCTTGGGCTGATTTTAGAGGCCCTATTCTTGGCCCCTGCAATTACATAATGGAGTCAGGTCTGCACGTTTCACAGTGTGCAATCCTGCAACAAAAGAGTGGGCAGCGCCAGGGGATGATGTCATCACTGTTAATCATGTGATTGACCTCCGGACCACGTAGGTCTGACAGCTCCTCTTTTGGTATCTAATTTCATTCAATGTGCCTGACTCAGAATCAGTATTCAGAAGCCTGCTGAGCACTGAATCGCACTCCTCAATCTCTCAATGCCTGATTCAATCAGCCATGGAGCTACAAATGAGAACTGGGGGAGTCAGCAACACCTCAGAAGGCATCTGTCTCTAAGGGAAAAGTGAGGGCCCCACTTTTTTTTAAGGTTCGGAAAAAAGAGACAAGAGTTGAGGAACATTGGTAAAATCTGTCTGCAACTAATTTTTGATTTCCATACAAAAACTGAAAAAGTATAAACTATTAACAAAAAAATTAACAAAAATCTGAAATTACAAATGAAAGAATATTGAACCTAAGTTTTGGGAATTTGCTTGGTCATTGTTATGAGCAAAAGTCATATATTTGGATACCTTAAAGTGTTAGCTAAGCTCACCCAAAAAGTAAAAAAACAAAATCTCACCCTCAAGTCATGCCAAAAACAATAAAACTCTCATTCATGTTCTAAACAGAATGATTTTTTAACTAAGCCTGTTAAAAAAACAATACTATTCCATTGAATGTCCACTCAACTAAAACTTTGATGCTTCAAAGTGTTCATAAAGACATTGTAAAATATTCCATATCAATAAAGTGATTTAATCCAAGTATTCTAAAGGGACACGACTGATTTATATGATGAATAGATTTCATTTAGGCTTTTGTTTGCAAAGAAATATTCATCAATATCAACAGAACACACTGTTCATGTAATCTGTTCATCATACGATATAAAGCAGTTGTTTCATTCATTGTATCCCCATATGAACACAATTCCCAACTCGGTTCAATTAAACTAGCCACTGAAATCACACAGTAAGAGAAGCCAAGAAGTTGGTCACAAATTCAAGTGTGACAGGGCAAACAGCCTCAACATTCATTCATCATGAAGGATGGAAAAAAAAAAAGACTACTGTGTTATCTTTTGTATTTTTACCATGGGGGTTGGTGGAATTAAGCTGCTTTGTTTGTTGGTGTTTTCAAAGAATCCTGTTTAAAATGTCAAAGGTCAAAGCTCTTAAGCTGTGTTAACCTTGTAGACAATATAACAGCAACCAAACGGAATATATCAAGTTGTATGGACTACATTAATTATATTTTATGGTGCTTCAATGCTTGTGGCAAAAATTCAGCAAAATAGTATTACGTAACTTCTTGAACTTTTTGCAACACCTTTAAAGTGATATGCCCAGTGAGCGGTGCTAAAAGCACATTCAGTTTTATCCAAAAAAGATGAATGTGAATCTGGCAGCATTTTATTTTCTTGGTTGTTTTACACATTGCATCACTTAGTAGTATCAAGATAGTATCAAGATAGTAGTGCTAAAATTTATCGCAAGTGAAACACTGTACCAGGTGAGCTACTGAGCATGATTAGTATGTCTAAAAGGCTATATACATATGGAGCTGGTTATGTGAAGCAAACATCAAAATGTTTTTGTTTACAAATCACACACAATGGCAAAAGTATTCTGAGGTCATAACACAATATTATGCAAGAAACTGCACAAAAATATGTCTTAATTTGCTTAATTTGACTACTTGCTAATGTAATCATAATTTGGAATAAAAGTGACATTTTCCAATTAGCCTATGTTGGCTAGTTTATAGCAAAGTCTACCTAAAGTTATGTTTCTGCTATACATCTTGTTATCTATGATTTCAGGCTTGCTCTATATATTCCATAATAGAACTTGGAAGAAACAGAGTCAGAGAAGAATGTAAAGAGGGATATAAACTCTGCCTTGACCTCTACAGCGCTCTGTGTGTGGCTTGTTTGTTTGTTCTCCAGATTGTCCTAGCACAAAAGCTGAATTGTAGAGTGAGCTATGACGGCATGAAATGTTTGTTGGACACTGTGGTAAGAAGTTCATATGTGCTTATAAAGTAAAAGGAGAGCTTTAATGTCTAGGAGTGATTAGCCCTGAAGCAAAGGCAAAGGCCAAGCCTTTGGGATCTCCACCAGCCACCAGCTATTTAAAGTAAATCCTTATTGAAAAAGTAAGAACAGTTCCCTGAAGAGATCTTTTCTTTAGTGCAACTTGAGGATGGAAGACAAAAATAAATATCTTGTCATCTATCTATCATCTATCTATTTTAAACTAGTTATGTTCTTTTTTTTTTTACACTGCTGACAGTTTGTATTGACTGAGCTTAAAATCATGTTTATGTTTTTTATTTATTTATTTTTTTTACCAAGATCCAAAACTAAAACAATCTTTCTGTTCTGTGCTTGCTTCATTTGAGAAATATCCATGCATAACGCCTGGACTTAAAGAATGACCAGGCTGACAGTTAAATTTGTTTTAATAAATTATTTCTACTATTTGGTGAAATAACACGACAAGTGTTTTACACTAGCAGCTCTACCTTCAGACTGATGACAGAGTTCCACAAGGTCTGTCTTTAGCCCCAAAGAGAATTTCAGCTTCTCCATGTGGTTGTCAGAGTCCATAAAACCACTGCGTAATGCAAGGCTGTCAGCAGGAAGGGAGGGAGGGAAGCAGCATGCCATATTACGCAATCTAAAGCTACAGAGAGAGTGAGAGAACCTGGCTGCAGCTCAACTCGACTCTTTTTTGGTATAAAAGAAAAATCGATAATTTTGACCCATACAATGTATTGTTGGCTATGTGCTACAAATATCTGTGCTACTTATGACTGGTTTTGTGGTTCAGGCAGTGGCGTTCCGTCCATATAAGATGCGAATGCTCCGCATACCCAGGCCATTTGAGAGAATAAGTTCACGGGATAATTCATATAAACATAATTATAAGTTGATCCCTTGTCATTTGAAATGTAACTTAAAGCTTAAAGAGTTAGGAATAAGTACATACAATGATTTATTTGCCAAACGGCAGTAATTTTCTGTAAATCTACATCAGTTATGGTTGCTTCCGCCTCCGCTCTGTTGCTATGACTCGTCAGGATTGATGCACGTTCTCAGTGATTTGCTGGCCTGCGGCAGATTTAATGCGCGAGGTAGCTGTTCGCGAAGCACTCGTCCAAGCGAAAAAATGTGCTGTTGCTGTCAGATCTCGATTGCTGAAAATCACATTGGGTTTGATGCAAAACCAACTCGACTAAATCAAAAGAAAAAAAACACTGTAACTGTATATTGTTGTTTTCTCAAGCAAAGCAAATTTGAAAAGTCTACTGAAAACATATATTCTTACATTTTTGGTCATAGACAACGTATGTTGAAGATATACGTTATTGTCAACGTTATTGCCTAAGCGGTAAAAAGACTGGAGCAATGATGAAAATTCAGCTTTGCATCACAAGAATAAATTAGATTTTAATGTATATTAAAATAGAAAAACGTTATTTTACATCACAATAATATTTCACAATATTATGTTTTTTCCTGTATTTTTGATCAAATAAATGCAGCCTTGAGCATAAGAAACTCCTGTAAAAAAAACATAAAAAATCGTTCTGATCCCAAACTTTTGACCAGAAGTGTGTATATATATATATAAAATGATCACAGCATGCAGAGTTGATTATATTGTTTATATATAGTATATATATATATATATATATATATATATATATAAACTATATATAAACAATATAATCAACTCTGCATGCTGTGATCATTTTATATTACTGGGAAAGATTTTCAGTTTTAGACCACTCCAACATTCTCATGCAACATCCAAAATGCACCATCTCCTCAGGAATGCTGGAAGCGCATTCTTTCCACATAGGGAACTGGGAGAAGAGCCGCAAAATGGCATGCATTGATTTGTAGGGCAAAGTGCAGCGATGAGAGAGACGAGCTGAAAATAGGACAGCAATAAAAAGTGAGAAAGAGTGAGATAGCAAGTGAGAGAGAAGGACAGCGAAAATGCCTGGTTGGGAGGGACGCTGGAATGTGAGCTGCGCTGTCCAGCTGTGTGTCCAGAAGCAAAGGGGCCATCCAAATGCAGCAAGTCATGAATATTTATGAGATGCTTCCCACACCCCCTTCCTCTCTGACTCCTCCCACTGCAGATTAAATTAGCCTTTCTTCTACAGGCAGGGGTCAGGAACAACACTCCCTTTACCGACACTAATCTCAGGTCTTGCACTGTTTAGATTCAGATTGGACAAGGAAGAAAATGCTGAATTGTAGTAAAAAAACAAAACAAAACAGAGGCTGGAAAACATTTCATCAGTGTAAAAAAAAAAAAAAAAGATCTTCCTTATCTGAAAAATCATGGATTAACTGAAAAAAATTACCAGCCATAAATATTTCTTATTGACCATAAACTTGATTCTTAATTTTTATAACTAAATATATATTTGTCCTAATAAAATGTTTATAGGTAAAAATAATCGAATTTATATATTATATTTTCTAATTGCGTGTGTGAACCTTGGACTTGGAGAGTCTAGAATCAAAACATTTACACATTTTACAAAAGAAAAACGTCTCAGGTTACTTATGTAACTATGGTTCCCTGAGTAGGGAACGAGACACTGCGTCCTCTAGGTTTCTTGCCATGCTGCGGACGCAAGCTTCAGACGAAGAAGTGAATGATGTATGCTCCCGGTGCCTATTTATACTATAGTCGCACCGGTAGTGACGTCATGGCTGTCGCCGGCCAACGAGTTGGTGTTTTTTCAATGTATGCTTCAGACGCGGGTCACGATGAGGCGTTCCCCATAGCGACCCCTAGAGGACGCAGTTCGAAGTTCCCATGAAAGGGAACGTCTCAGGTTACTTATGTAACCATGGTTCCCTGAGTAGGGAACGAGACACTGCGTCCTCTAGGTTTCTTGCCATGCTGCGGACGCAAGCTTCAGACGAAGAAGTGAATGATGTATGCTCCCGGTGCCTATTTATACTATAGTCGCACCGGTAGTGACGTCATGGCTGTCGCCGGCCAACGAGTTGGTGTTTTTTCAATGTATGCTTCAGACGCGGGTCACGATGAGGCGTTCCCCATAGCGACCCCTAGAGGACGCAGTTCGAAGTTCCCATGAAAGGGAACGTCTCAGGTTACTTATGTAACCATGGTTCCCTGAGTAGGGAACGAGACACTGCGTCCTCTAGGTTTCTTGCCATGCTGCGGACGCAAGCTTCAGACGAAGAAGTGAATGATGTATGCTCCCGGTGCCTATTTATACTATAGTCGCACCGGTAGTGACGTCATGGCTGTCGCCGGCCAACGAGTTGGTGTTTTTTCAATGTATGCTTCAGACGCGGGTCACGATGAGGCGTTCCCCATAGCGACCCCTAGAGGACGCAGTTCGAAGTTCCCATGAAAGGGAACGTCTCAGGTTACTTATGTAACCATGGTTCCCTGAGTAGGGAACGAGACACTGCGTCCTCTAGGTTTCTTGCCATGCTGCGGACGCAAGCTTCAGACGAAGAAGTGAATGATGTATGCTCCCGGTGCCTATTTATACTATAGTCGCACCGGTAGTGACGTCATGGCTGTCGCCGGCCAACGAGTTGGTGTTTTTTCAATGTATGCTTCAGACGCGGGTCACGATGAGGCGTTCCCCATAGCGACCCCTAGAGGACGCAGTTCGAAGTTCCCATGAAAGGGAACGTCTCAGGTTACTTATGTAACCATGGTTCCCTGAGTAGGGAACGAGACACTGCGTCCTCTAGGTTTCTTGCCATGCTGCGGACGCAAGCTTCAGACGAAGAAGTGAATGATGTATGCTCCCGGTGCCTATTTATACTATAGTCGCACCGGTAGTGACGTCATGGCTGTCGCCGGCCAACGAGTTGGTGTTTTTTCAATGTATGCTTCAGACGCGGGTCACGATGAGGCGTTCCCCATAGCGACCCCTAGAGGACGCAGTTCGAAGTTCCCATGAAAGGGAACGTCTCAGGTTACTTATGTAACCATGGTTCCCTGAGTAGGGAACGAGACACTGCGTCCTCTAGGTTTCTTGCCATGCTGCGGACGCAAGCTTCAGACGAAGAAGTGAATGATGTATGCTCCCGGTGCCTATTTATACTATAGTCGCACCGGTAGTGACGTCATGGCTGTCGCCGGCCAACGAGTTGGTGTTTTTTCAATGTATGCTTCAGACGCGGGTCACGATGAGGCGTTCCCCATAGCGACCCCTAGAGGACGCAGTTCGAAGTTCCCATGAAAGGGAACGTCTCAGGTTACTTATGTAACCATGGTTCCCTGAGTAGGGAACGAGACACTGCGTCCTCTAGGTTTCTTGCCATGCTGCGGACGCAAGCTTCAGACGAAGAAGTGAATGATGTATGCTCCCGGTGCCTATTTATACTATAGTCGCACCGGTAGTGACGTCATGGCTGTCGCCGGCCAACGAGTTGGTGTTTTTTCAATGTATGCTTCAGACGCGGGTCACGATGAGGCGTTCCCCATAGCGACCCCTAGAGGACGCAGTTCGAAGTTCCCATGAAAGGGAACGTCTCAGGTTACTTATGTAACCATGGTTCCCTGAGTAGGGAACGAGACACTGCGTCCTCTAGGTTTCTTGCCATGCTGCGGACGCAAGCTTCAGACGAAGAAGTGAATGATGTATGCTCCCGGTGCCTATTTATACTATAGTCGCACCGGTAGTGACGTCATGGCTGTCGCCGGCCAACGAGTTGGTGTTTTTTCAATGTATGCTTCAGACGCGGGTCACGATGAGGCGTTCCCCATAGCGACCCCTAGAGGACGCAGTTCGAAGTTCCCATGAAAGGGAACGTCTCAGGTTACTTATGTAACCATGGTTCCCTGAGTAGGGAACGAGACACTGCGTCCTCTAGGTTTCTTGCCATGCTGCGGACGCAAGCTTCAGACGAAGAAGTGAATGATGTATGCTCCCGGTGCCTATTTATACTATAGTCGCACCGGTAGTGACGTCATGGCTGTCGCCGGCCAACGAGTTGGTGTTTTTTCAATGTATGCTTCAGACGCGGGTCACGATGAGGCGTTCCCCATAGCGACCCCTAGAGGACGCAGTTCGAAGTTCCCATGAAAGGGAACGTCTCAGGTTACTTATGTAACCATGGTTCCCTGAGTAGGGAACGAGACACTGCGTCCTCTAGGTTTCTTGCCATGCTGCGGACGCAAGCTTCAGACGAAGAAGTGAATGATGTATGCTCCCGGTGCCTATTTATACTATAGTCGCACCGGTAGTGACGTCATGGCTGTCGCCGGCCAACGAGTTGGTGTTTTTTCAATGTATGCTTCAGACGCGGGTCACGATGAGGCGTTCCCCATAGCGACCCCTAGAGGACGCAGTTCGAAGTTCCCATGAAAGGGAACGTCTCAGGTTACTTATGTAACCATGGTTCCCTGAGTAGGGAACGAGACACTGCGTCCTCTAGGTTTCTTGCCATGCTGCGGACGCAAGCTTCAGACGAAGAAGTGAATGATGTATGCTCCCGGTGCCTATTTATACTATAGTCGCACCGGTAGTGACGTCATGGCTGTCGCCGGCCAACGAGTTGGTGTTTTTTCAATGTATGCTTCAGACGCGGGTCACGATGAGGCGTTCCCCATAGCGACCCCTAGAGGACGCAGTTCGAAGTTCCCATGAAAGGGAACGTCTCAGGTTACTTATGTAACCATGGTTCCCTGAGTAGGGAACGAGACACTGCGTCCTCTAGGTTTCTTGCCATGCTGCGGACGCAAGCTTCAGACGAAGAAGTGAATGATGTATGCTCCCGGTGCCTATTTATACTATAGTCGCACCGGTAGTGACGTCATGGCTGTCGCCGGCCAACGAGTTGGTGTTTTTTCAATGTATGCTTCAGACGCGGGTCACGATGAGGCGTTCCCCATAGCGACCCCTAGAGGACGCAGTTCGAAGTTCCCATGAAAGGGAACGTCTCAGGTTACTTATGTAACCATGGTTCCCTGAGTAGGGAACGAGACACTGCGTCCTCTAGGTTTCTTGCCATGCTGCGGACGCAAGCTTCAGACGAAGAAGTGAATGATGTATGCTCCCGGTGCCTATTTATACTATAGTCGCACCGGTAGTGACGTCATGGCTGTCGCCGGCCAACGAGTTGGTGTTTTTTCAATGTATGCTTCAGACGCGGGTCACGATGAGGCGTTCCCCATAGCGACCCCTAGAGGACGCAGTTCGAAGTTCCCATGAAAGGGAACGTCTCAGGTTACTTATGTAACCATGGTTCCCTGAGTAGGGAACGAGACACTGCGTCCTCTAGGTTTCTTGCCATGCTGCGGACGCAAGCTTCAGACGAAGAAGTGAATGATGTATGCTCCCGGTGCCTATTTATACTATAGTCGCACCGGTAGTGACGTCATGGCTGTCGCCGGCCAACGAGTTGGTGTTTTTTCAATGTATGCTTCAGACGCGGGTCACGATGAGGCGTTCCCCATAGCGACCCCTAGAGGACGCAGTTCGAAGTTCCCATGAAAGGGAACGTCTCAGGTTACTTATGTAACCATGGTTCCCTGAGTAGGGAACGAGACACTGCGTCCTCTAGGTTTCTTGCCATGCTGCGGACGCAAGCTTCAGACGAAGAAGTGAATGATGTATGCTCCCGGTGCCTATTTATACTATAGTCGCACCGGTAGTGACGTCATGGCTGTCGCCGGCCAACGAGTTGGTGTTTTTTCAATGTATGCTTCAGACGCGGGTCACGATGAGGCGTTCCCCATAGCGACCCCTAGAGGACGCAGTTCGAAGTTCCCATGAAAGGGAACGTCTCAGGTTACTTATGTAACCATGGTTCCCTGAGTAGGGAACGAGACACTGCGTCCTCTAGGTTTCTTGCCATGCTGCGGACGCAAGCTTCAGACGAAGAAGTGAATGATGTATGCTCCCGGTGCCTATTTATACTATAGTCGCACCGGTAGTGACGTCATGGCTGTCGCCGGCCAACGAGTTGGTGTTTTTTCAATGTATGCTTCAGACGCGGGTCACGATGAGGCGTTCCCCATAGCGACCCCTAGAGTACGCAGTTCGAAGTTCCCATGAAAGGGAACAAAAAATTCTATGAGCAAAGAGTGTTTCCATTTAGTACACCTAAAACTATGGCTGTAATATGACTTCAAGACCATACAGTATTTAGTCTCGAGCCCTAGTCCAAGACTATATTTTCATTGTCTTGGTCTTATCATAGACTGGGGAGCATTTGGACTTGGGCTCGACTCAGCCTCATCCCTCTTCTGGTCTCGGTCTTGACTCGGACTACTCAGGTCTTGAATAAGTTGGTCTCGACAACAACACTACCTAAAACATATTTAAATAAACACGTATGCTTTCCACATTATTGCATGATTAGCATCCACCTGTTTGCATCTCAAGGGCTTCATTGTCCACATGTCTACCAACAAGAACCAGAAACATTTTCCAAGCAATCCTAAAACTATATCCTTCAAGAGTACCAGTAAAGTTATATATGCTAAGCACTATGTGGAATGACTGTGAATCTACCCAGAACTGGCCATAGTCCAAAGCTGAGTGTCCAAGAAAGAAAGTCATTGAAATAAAGGCCATCAAGAGGCATCTAGAAGTCTCCACACATAGGATAAAGAATCAATAAAGAACAGTGCATGAAGATGAAAGCTACTAAAAAGTGTTTTGTTGAACCTAGCCAAACCTAACCCATCAAACGTCCACGCAGTGAAGCCTGCTGTTTTAGGGATGCTTCCTTAAATGAGGGATTGGAAAACCCATAATAATCGAGGAAAAGTTGGACAGAGTAGAGAACATTCTTACTGCAGAAAAAAAAATCTGGTCGACAAGAGAAATAAAATAAAAACAGTCCACATTTCATTTATCTATTATAACATTTATGTAGTTTTGTTCGCTTAGCTGTTTCCTTATAGAAGTCCAGAAATTTGTCAAGTATTTCATCAGGTGTCTTTTTTAATTATATGATGTCATTACGTTGCTGTCTTGCCGCCAGCCAATCGCTGCATTTCTGATCGTGGTTTCGAGTAGCGATACATAGCCCCTTTTAAACCAACCCATGAATGCGCAATTATCTCAGATAACTCAATCTAGCCATACTAATCATCAACAACAGGTGCGTTCGAAGAACCGAATTAGCCAGATCCTGATTAGCGCGATGATATCATCCTGGATGTGACATTTCATCTCGGATGTAATAAGCGATGTACGAAGAACGGGCCCCAGGACTGAGAAAACAGTTAGTCTTCAAATAGTAATGGAGATATAGCATGTGGGGCAATAAACATACTGGTCTAATTTCTGCCGGGAACAGTTTATCTTAAGCTGGACATCTTCCTTTCCTTTCAAGTTTACTTTCAACCTATTTCGAAAAAACCTGCAAAATCTGCAATTTTCAAGTGAACATTGCATAAAGACTGAAGCTGTGTCTAAAGATTACAAATGCGCATGGTTTTCACCTACTCTGTGTGCAGGATTATTAGGCAAGTGAATATTTTGACCATATCATAATTTTTATGCATATTTTCCAACTCCAAGCTGTATAAACTTGAATGCTTATTGTATTTAACCCTTTGAGGTACAAGCTATGAAAACCCCTTCTAATGCACAACATGGGTCTAAAATGACCCATATTCATTTCCTATGTTATTTTGATACTTTGCTGGGCTTTTTTTTATTTTTTTTATTTTAGCATTTAATATTCTCTGGTCTATAAATTCCTTGATCCATGAATATTCAAAATATCGTTTTACAATGATCACAAATCAATATTTTATTTTTTTCGTAGGTTTTTTGTTACTACATCAAGTTTATACACATGGGTCAAAAATGACCCATCTATGCAAGCATGATAAAACAAAAGAATAAAGACATTTTGTTAAAATAATTATTTTAGCAGTTATTTAGACCAGCACATTTAACACTTTGTCATTTTGTCTGTAGTGCAACTGTAGTGATTTGTAGTGGATGTGACTGAATAGATGAAAATAAAACTAACAAAATAAAATCACACAGGTACAGCGCTACATCAAATGAAAAATTTAAGTGCTTACATGCCTCACAAATGACAACTACAGGTTTGTGCTTGCACACAGGCCTGACACTGGAAATGCCAGCTGCTGACTTGTCTGTCTTTGGCAGCTGGGCAGATCCTGCACCTCTTCCTCTTCGATTGACCCTTCTTTCTGATGCATACAGTATCTGTGGCCGGGTGGTGGCCGTTTTTGTTTTTTTATCCCACATCTTCCCATTGCCTCTGTAATATGTTTTTGAAAGTGGGGCCTGCCCTCCAAGCACCTCTTCATATGTGGCATGACAAGGTTTTTGACCAGCTCCTTGATGAATAGCCATCATGCATTGGTCGCACCACCCATGTTATCAGGGTGTTGCGTAGTGAAGTTGGTGTAGGCCAGGGATGGTCACCGTAAGTCCTGGAGAGCCACAACCCTGCAGAGTTTTGCTCCAGCCTTGATAAAAACGCACCTGCCTGTAGTTTTCTAGTAACCCTTAGACCTTGATTAGTTTGTTCAGGTGTGTTTGATTAGGGTTGGAGCTGAACTCTGCAGGACTGTGGCTCTCCAGGACCAACATTGGCCACCCCTGGTGTAGGCACTGTGGGTGGCAACATCCAGCACATTGCACCACAGCACCATGGGCCACCTCCACGTTCTCCGCATACATGAGTAGGATCCAACCATTTTTACTCAATCTATTGGACTGGGTCTTAGTTTTCTCTTAGAGGACTCATCAGACAAGTCTTCAGTGCCATCAAATGAGTCTTCGTCATCTAGGAGAGCTGGATTCACACCCACAACTCCAAATTGACCCTGTGGCACATAGTCTAGGTCATCAGCATCAGATATTTCAGACTCAGGACTAAGAATTGCCTGATCTTCCTCATCATGCAGCATCTCTACAAACATTTCAGCCGTTAATATAAAATGTCTGGGATTAGCCATACTAACACTCTAGATAAAGAGTGCACAACAAGCAGTTGATCATGTACGTATATACTGATTATATATTTTCGCTGTCAGACAGAAAGTCCAAAACCATTACTTTTCAGAAACACTGACAGACATAAAGAAAGGGTGACCAATAGCACTGATTTATGACAAAAAAATAAAAAATATGAAATGTGGAGATACGAGGTTTCTGCCTGACCGCAATGATATATACTTGTATATAATAACGTATTATTTTGACTTTTATTTTGTTGACCTAGCTAACATTAGCTAGCTAAAATAGAATATGTCAAAAACAAGCTAGTTAATAGTATTGGACATGTTTCTCTGTCTCACTAGTAATAGATTTCAAGGTCCTTAGCCTAACATTCAAATATTATATCCAGTTATCTTTCACAGTATATCAAATATTTTCTGTGATAATAAATCATAAAATAAGACTAAATGCATCAATTATACAAAAGTAGCCATGTTGAGTTGTGAAATGTGTGGCAGGTAAATAGTTTTCTGCAATAAATATGTTCCTACTTGCAAAAAAATAGCAAATATCAAAGGTTTCTATATGGGTCAGTTTTGACCCATGTGTGTAAAATTGATGTAGAAATACAAAAAAAGTGTTTTTTATAAAGTGAAGAAAGGGCAAATAAACATAATGAAGTCAAAAACAAAATTTTTAGACTATCTGGAATAATAAATGATAGAAAAACATGTCTTTCAGTAACTAAAATACAGGTCATGACCAGCAAATGAATACAGGTCATTTTAGACCCATGTTGTGCATTAGAGGGGTAGTGATACAAAAATTATTTTTATAAAAGAATTAAGAAAGAAAAAATAAAAATAAGGATTTGTGATGATCAAAAACAAGTTAATTGAGGAATTCCTGGAATTCTGAATGATGAAATTAATTCCTTGCAAAGATATAGAAAAAATAAACTCAGTCGGGTCACTTTAGACCCATGATGTGCATCAAAGTGTTAAGCATATCAGGTGATGTGTATTTGTGTAATGAGGGAGGGTGTGGCCTAAGGAGATCAACACCCTATATCAAGGTGTGCATAATTATTAGGCAGCTTCTTTTCCTAAGGCAAAATGGGCCAAAAAAGAGATTTAACTGACTCTGAAAAGTCAAAAATTGTAAAAAATATTTCAGCGGGATACAGCACTCTTGAAATTGCTAAGATATTGGGGCGTGATCACAGAACCATCAAACGTTTTGTTGCAAATTGTCAACAGGGTTGCAAGAAACGTGTTGAGAAAAAAGCTGCAAAATGAACTGCCAAAGATTTGAGAAGAATCAAACATCAAGCTTCCAGGAACCCATTATCCACCAGTGCTGTCATATTCCAGAACTGCAACCTACCTGAAGTGCCCAGAAGTACAAGGTGTGCAGTGCTCAGAGACATGGTTGAAGACAAGGTTGAAACCCGACCACCACTGAACAAGATACATAAGTTGAAACGTCAAGAATGGGCCAAGAAATATCTAAAGACAGATTTTCAAAAGGTTTTATTGACTGATGAGATGAGAGTCACTCTTGACGTACCAGATGGATCGGCCCTTGGCTGGATTAGTAATGGGAACAGAGCTCCACTTTGATTCAGACACCAGCAAGGTGGAGGTGGGTACTGGTTGGTATTATTAAAGATGAGCTAGTTGGACCTTTTCGGGTTGAAGATGGACTTAAAATCAACTCCCAAACCCTCCTTCCAGTTTTTAGAAGACGCTTTCTTCAAGCAGTGGTACAGGAAAAAGTCTGCATCTATCAATAAAACAAAGATAGCTACTTAAATCCCGGTAAGGAGAAATAGCTGCTGAGTTAGAACACAGCTATCCTCAGATAGTTATGTCCTAAAGGTCTTATGAAGGCTTGTAGACCAGAATAACCATACACAGCTAGCCTAGATAGCCAGGCAAAACCTTCCTGCAAAGCTGCCCAGACCACAGAGAGTGGGCTATCTACTTACAACCCTAGCAGGGGAGATAGCACTGTCTTGACAAGGGCTCAAGGAGACCGATACTTAAAACCCTATGCAGGGGAGCAATCACTGAGCTAGCCCATAGCTACCCTCAGATAGCTAAGTACCTAGGAAGGGGCTACCATAAGGGGGACCGACTGAGACTACCCAGACCAGAGAAAGTGGGCTATTTGCTTATAACCCTACCAGAGGAGATAGCGCTGTCTAGGCAAGGGCTCAAGAAACCGCTACTTAAAACCCTAGGCAGGGGAGCAATCACTGAGCTATCACAT
>NW_015539827.1:651863-665490 GCF_001515605.1 Sinocyclocheilus anshuiensis | reverse complement strand
GAGGGAGGGTGTGGCCTAAGGAGATCAACACCCTATATCAAGGTGTGCATAATTATTAGGCAGATTCTTCTCCTCAGGAAAAATGGGCCAAAAAAGAGATTTAACTGACTCTGAAAAGTCAAAAATTGTAAAAAATATTTCAGCGGGATACAGCACTCTTGAAATTGCTAAGATATTGGGGCGTGATCACAGAACCATCAAACGTTTTGTTGCAAATTGTCAACAGGGTTGCAAGAAACGTGTTGAGAAAAAAGCTGCAAAATGAACTGCCAAAGATTTGAGAAGAATCAAACATCAAGCTTCCAGGAACCCATTATCCACCAGTGCTGTCATATTCCAGAACTGCAACCTACCTGAAGTGCCCAGAAGTACAAGGTGTGCAGTGCTCAGAGACATGGTTGAAGACAAGGTTGAAACCCGACCACCACTGAACAAGATACATAAGTTGAAACGTCAAGACTGGGCCAAGAAATATCTAAAGACAGATTTTCAAAAGGTTTTATTGACTGATGAGATGAGAGTCACTCTTGACGTACCAGATGGATCGGCCCTTGGCTGGATTAGTAATGGGAACAGAGCTCCACTTTGATTCAGACACCAGCAAGGTGGAGGTGGGTACTGGTTGGTATTATTAAAGATGAGCTAGTTGGACCTTTTCGGGTTGAAGATGGACTTAAAATCAACTCCCAAACCCTCCTTCCAGTTTTTAGAAGACGCTTTCTTCAAGCAGTGGTACAGGAAAAAGTCTGCATCTATCAATAAAACAAAGATAGCTACTTAAATCCCGGTAAGGAGAAATAGCTGCTGAGTTAGAACACAGCTATCCTCAGATAGTTATGTCCTAAAGGTCTTATGAAGGCTTGTAGACCAGAATAACCATACACAGCTAGCCTAGATAGCCAGGCAAAACCTTCCTGCAAAGCTGCCCAGACCACAGAGAGTGGGCTATCTACTTACAACCCTAGCAGGGGAGATAGCACTGTCTTGACAAGGGCTCAAGGAGACCGATACTTAAAACCCTATGCAGGGGAGCAATCACTGAGCTAGCCCATAGCTACCCTCAGATAGCTAAGTACCTAGGAAGGGGCTACCATAAGGGGGACCGACTGAGACTACCCAGACCAGAGAAAGTGGGCTATTTGCTTATAACCCTACCAGAGGAGATAGCGCTGTCTAGGCAAGGGCTCAAGAAACCGCTACTTAAAACCCTAGGCAGGGGAGCAATCACTGAGCTATCACATGCCTATACTCAGATAGCTAGGCTCTGGGAAAGGGGATCACTCCAGGATAGGGCTCACCGCAACTGCCTGTAAGACACAGCTAGCCTCAGATAGCTGTATTCAAGTAAGCCCGTCCTGCCATAACAATGGCTGTAATATAACCACCCACAGATGACTATACTAAGGAGGTCCCCAATCCGTGTCAGTCCCTCAGTCAGCTAACGAAACACCATGTCATTGACCAGGAGCTCACAAGAGGGAGATCCGGGCCATCAGTAAATAATTTGCTAAGAGCGAACACATAAACATCATCAGTCCGAGATCAAAGCCTGATGTAAGATGTGGCCAAAACACTAGAGGGTTGGACACAGCTATCCTCGAATAGCAGTTCTCTCAGATAAGGCTGAAGACAGGACAAAGACTTCAGCGCTACAAAGACAGGCTAGAACATAGCTGCCCTCAGACCGCCATATTCCAGATCAAAGTAAGCTTGAGCTGGAGCATAACCATCCGCAGACGGCTACACTCTGAGCAGGGACTGCTCACTTAAAACCCTGAAGAGGGGGAGCAGTGTACTCAACCCACACTCACTAAGCGGGATTCAGAGGGACCACCCACTTAAAAATACCCAGAAGCCTGGGGAGGCAGCCCACTCCTAAACTCGTCTGGCTTAATACAGGAAGAAACATTCCCCATAACCACTCCAGGTGCTGAAACACCCTGGGAAAGAAAGCTTGCAAGCATTTCTCCACAGAGTATTAAAATATATTCACGCCCAGCGAGGCTCTCCACACACAATAACATGCATATTAGAGAGGCACGGCCGAGCTGAATACAGCTCCGCCCACAATCTCGCAGGATCAGGCTGAAACGATTCCGTGCTCACACTTCATCGTCATAACAGCCCAATAGTATCTGCAGCATCTGACAACCCGTTTAGAGAGGGAGTGCGGATCCAGCAGATCAAAGCGATCACCGTGAGCTGGGATAAACTGTGCCTCGGCAACGGCGAACTGGGCCGCGAAACACAAACGCTTTGTCCCGCATCCCTCGGGAATAGGAACAAACACGAGCTGAGCCTAGACATCGTGACTTATCACAATGAGCGCGTAATTCTGAATGCGCGTGCTCTTCGCCGAGACAAACGCGAAAGCAGAATATGCCCTCAAGTGTTAGAATCCAAACACTGAGGCACACATTCCCTCAGGCGCTGCTCGACTCAAGCGCTATACACGGGATCGATAACCCAAAAGAGCATCTTAACCCTGGAAGTCCCACGATCCGAATCTTCGCCTTGCCTCGGCAGCAGCGGGACCCGAACCACAAGACGCAAACGCAAACGCCTCATCACTCGAGAAGAAGAACAAACCTAAACGGAGCTTCTCATTGGAGACACTCACAATGAGCACATTCAGAGCCCTCGAGCACTGAACGCGCAAGCTCCTGACCAAGACACATGACACATAGATCGTGTGTGTCCTCAAGTGTCAGAAACCTCAGGCACGGAGGCACACACTTTCCACAATGCTCACCCACCTTGGTCTATCACATGCACTTCAAAAAGACGGCTCCTGAAGACAGCAAAGAGGATGGCGTATTCAGAAGGTGCCCTTTTATACTTCCGGGCACCCTACCTATGATGTCATGGGCCAGGTGGACCAATAGATTGGTGTTGTTTCACACGTGCTTCAGACACCGATCATGCAGGCTGCATTCCCCAGTGTTCCCCCTAGTGGGCGCAGGGTGGAGTTCCCTAGAAGGGGAACCATGATTTTAATGCAGGACAATGCTCCATCGCATGCACTGAAGTACTCCACTGCATGGCAAGCTAGTAAAGGCCTTAAAGATGAAAGAATAATGACATAGCCCCCTTCCTCACCTGATCTAAACCCTATTGAGAACTTGTGTGCCCGTCTTAAATGGGAGATTTACGGTGAAAGAAAACAGTACACCTCTCTGAACAGTGTTTGAGAGGCTGTGGTTGCTGCTTTACAAAAAGTTGATCGTCAACAGATCAAGTAACTTACAGACTTCATGAATGGAAGGCTTATGATTTGAAAAGAAGTGTGGCTATATTGGTCACTGATTTTTTTTTAAACATCAGAAATGTTTATTTGTAAATTGAGTTGTTTGTTTATTCTCACTTTAACAGATGAAAATAATCAAGTAAGATGGGAACATTTTCATTTTTCATTGTTGCATAATTCTGCACCCTAATAGTTGCCCAATAATTGTGCACAAATATATAATCTTCTAAGAAAGCCAAAACCTCACTTTTACTTCCTTAAATATTCAGGTTTGAGGTTTATTAACATTTTGCATTGACCGAGAGCACTGTAGATGTTCAATAATAAAAGTAATCCTCAAAAATACAACTGAATAGAGAGAAGTCTTAAGCTAAGAGTACGGGAAGGGTTGACCTTGTTGCTATGGAGGATGTCAGCATGCTTACTAACTATGCACACAGTGATTGGCTGATAGGGGAGGGGTCTCTGTCAGAGATTTATTCATAGAAATATTGTAGAGCGCGATATTATGTTCCCATATTCGAATAAATATTTAAAAATAAAAATGTTAATTGCCACTTTCAAATAAAGATTTTAAAATGCAGGTTAAGTGTTAATAATTAAACAAGTATATGTTCAGCTAATTGTCAGCCTCTTACATGTATGCTTCACATAAACAATTAGCGGATATGCATATAAACAGCCTTTTAATTAACAGAGTAGAATAATCATGGCTGATAGTAAGACATGCAAACATAAATGAAAACCAAACTGGATGCAAGAACAGCTGTTACTTCTTGCCCAACTGGTTAATGAAAACAAGGATATAATCAAAGGAATATCTGGAGTTGGGATAAATGCCAAAACCAAACTGTCAGCAACAGCCATTTTAGGATAGTTTGTGGTTTGGTCTTAGTGACTTAGAAGTCCTCTTCACTACTCCTGACGTTTCACAGATTTAGGAGCTAGTTTTAGCACTATAACGCTTTGTAAAATACTCTTAGAACAAAAATTTAGGAGTCCTAAATTTAGGACTGACATGCCCATTATTTTTAAGATTTTCCCCTAAATCAGCAAGTTATGAGCTACTTTTAGCCTTAAGATGTTTTGTGAACACGGGCTCAGTATATATTGTTACCAGCAAAGTTTTTGTGTATGCATTGCAAAGCCGCTCTTGACCAGCTAGTTCAACAGTTTTGTACATAGCTGGAACTTTACCCAGAAAGGTTGATCTTCAGGATCAGTACTTATAACTAACACTAAAGCTTTAGGTATATTTTAAACTAAAATTTGAAAAGAATGTGGACTAAGGCTACAAGACACTGGCATGAAAGTGAAGATGTGGAAATTGTGAAGAAATTCCATCAGAACATTATTAACTCTGAACTCCAAATCTGGGTCAGTTGCTTTATTGCCCTCATCTACTATCTGTCTTTCACACATTTTACATCCATAATTTTATGGCCAGGTGGAAGCAAAGTTTTTAAAAAGACACATACAGGAGACTTTATTCATAGCTGCAGATGTAGGGCAACATTCTTTGACTCACTCAAACACATTTCATGGGTATGTCAAAACCTCTTGAAGGAAAAGCTGAAATTTTCTGAAAGCACCATTTTTGACAAGTATAGATATCAGATCACTACTCGATCCAAATCAAACATTTCATTACACAAGAACAAGCTCTGTGTCAGGATACTTATACAAACACATTGGCTTTTAAAGTCAGAAATACTAAGAGAACAAAAATTGGGCAGTTTGCCAACCTTATCTCCCCAAACAAACAGGCTTTGCTATAGCAACAGAGCAGTGATGTCTGGCTTCATTTCACGTTCACACAGTCAGTGTTTGGGATTGACAACAACATTACAAATGACGTGACACTATGTGACACTATGAATTATACTGTTCATACAACAGCAAGTTAAAAAGTATTTTTACAAATATTATAAATTGTTAAATATCGATACGTTTGGAGGGGTTACAATGCGTAACATTTTACAGCCTGAAATAACCTTGCCTTGCCGAGAAAAGTTCAAATGATCAGATATTTTAAAAGACATATGACCTTAACACACATTCGTTGTTAGTGGTAGAAGTAGTACTTTATGAAATAATAATAAAAGATTAAGTTCAAATGACTTTGATGTTTATTTTTATTTTAATAAGGCTTTTTTCTAGTCAGTTTTTAGAAGAGGTGTGTTTAAGTCATAGAATGTATACATTTTTTGTCATTTTTAATGAATGGATTAACAGATCTGGACAAAAATTCATTGTCATTAACCCAAATATCAAAGATATTTAATGCATATTTAACGTAATCTAAGGTACAAATTCAGTCATCAAATCAGTTTTTTTTTTTCATGAATACATTAATATATTCAGCACTAGTAGACAGGATTGACAGCCATATTCTTCTGTATTAATAGCACAGGTGTGTGAGAAAAATAATATTGTATTCTTTTATCCAAATAATAGAAGACAAGTTGCCGGGTCAAGACTCTTGGTCCCAGGGCTTAGTGAACTGATAAAGGTAAAGTGGGAGTGCAGTTACTTTAGTAACAATAGAAGTTCCTTCAACTCCTTGGAAATGAATCCAGACCTTTCCTTATTCAGGGAATGTATTCATTGACCTCATTCATTTATCTTGACAAGCAATAACATTTACTTTAAAAAGATAGTTATGATAGAAATGTTAAGAATATGGTTAGTATAATTTAGCACGTGCGTGAATTTCATGTGCATTTTCTAAATGAGGCATTGGTTGACAGCACAACAGTCACACCTCAGTTGCTCATCCTGATTTCTTTATTAATGGGCAACTCCATTATTTTGGAGCCACTGGGCAGAGGACGCTATAAGCTGAATGGGCAACCAGGGAGAAAAGCTTTTGGAAACATGGACAATCACTAATTGGATGAGAGATTCATTGACAATGATGAACAGGCTCTTATGCTATCTGAATGATGAATGGGACTGAAGCTCTTATAGTTGTGCACATGTTTGCTGTATGGGTGGGCTAAATTTGTTCGTTCTTTTAATTCCAGCAATGAACCCGTCCAAATCATATTTCACACTGAGTTAAGGGTTTCCATTTGAATTTACAGTTTCATTTATTTAATTAAGAAGAATGTAATGGCTAGACAGGAAATGCTCTTCCTATGCGGTTATATGCTGCACTGCATATAAGGATTCATTTTCCTTTTTTAATTTTATTTATTTATTTATTTTTTTAATGAGAGGGTATTTTATAGTTTTTGTTGATGGAATTATAGTAGTAGCTAACAAGCCTATAAAAAATATAAAATATGCAAAAGAAAAAATATTTAAAAGCAAATATTTATTCAAAAAATACCCATTATGATAACATTCATTAAAGACATGCAGTACGAGGTAAGCAGTTTTGCTTGGCATGTTTTCTATAATAAATTTTGACTGCTCCAGACATCAACTGTTTACGTCATCTGAATTACTGTAATTACGAATTTCTGACAAAGAACCATTCAGGTCTTCATTGGACTCGTAATTACAAGTTGGAAACTTATATGAAAGCTAGGTTATTTCTCTCAAACTTCATATAAAAAAAATAAAAAATGGCAGTGGCCTCCACAGTTAGCTCCTACCTCAACACATATTTCTGTTTAATACGTCATTTGATTAGGGTTAATGATAATGGTGCATTTGCTTTGTTCTTAAACAGTTTGTAATGGCATACAGAATATAAGTGAATAAACATAATGATTAAATTATTTGCTGTCATTAATAACCAAGTCACACAAATCCAGTTTGCCGTTGTGATCATTGCCACAAAAACAAATCTGTTGAGGACATTTCTCGAAGTTGAATCACTGAGTTGCTATATTGTAATTACAGTAATTCCAATACAACGTGACTGCAACATAAAACACAGTGAACCTTCATGCAGCAGAATAATAATCACAGCAATATAAACTCTGGATCAAATTCACAACTGTCTGATTATTAAAGGTTGACACTAAAGATGGGAGAATTTCAGTCTGCTTAAAAACAAAAACATTTGAGTAGGGATGGGAAAATGCAGTCCCTCTTAAACTTCCAGGATATACAAGAAACAGAAATAAGAGGATCTTATTTCAAAACTAAAGTAAGAAAAACGCAAAACAAACAAGGTAGAAAGATGCAATGTTGAGTTGCATAAAACTTCAGTTCATTATGCACCAGGAGAGCCTGATCCAGTGGTCCAGTGAAACGTGGGGTCCAGGCCCGGTTCTACGGCGGTACTAAGTGCTAAGCATCCCCAAACAAAAGCGAAAGCACCCTCAGATAAAATTATTATTAGCGTATTAATTTTCACCATCAATAAACACAGACAGATGCACACACATACACAAATTCGCAAAATTAATGCATAAACACAATCTTTTAAATTATGATATTATTTTCATCATGCTTTCATGCCTCCAACATCCATGCCTTTGATTGGTTGTGAGCCTTCTCAGTTTGTGATGCGTATAACGGACGCTGTCTCTTTAATCGTTCACTTGTTTGTGCGTCCAGCTCAGGAAATTCGTTAGCTGACTTTTTACAGTAGCCTAAAAATACTCATCATGGAAATAAGAAATTGGCTAAAGAAATCCCAAACCTCTACAGCCCAAGACGACCAACAATTAATCTGTCAAATAACACCGCCTGCCGATGACAGCGTACCCCGCCCTACAACCTCACTCACACCGCATGACACCCCTGCACACCCGGGCGACAACCCCCAGCAAGTGCCGCGGCCAATGGCTCCAAGTGACTTAGGTGATGAAGAGCCCTAAAGTCGATCGTTTAGTGGCAGTGGAAATAACCGTTCATTTAGTAGCTCTTGGTTAAAAAATAGAGAGCGGCTGGAATATTCTGTAGAACGGGATGCTGGATTTTGTTATGCAGAACATATGTCAGCAATGGTACTGTGGAAGGAAAGGCTTGCTAGAGTCAAGAAAGGCACTGAGATTTCATCTCTTGTTAATTCAGCACAGCTTGAAAGGAACCGTGCCTACCTATCAGCAATTGTGGACATAATCCAATTCATAGCTGTGAACCAGCTTCCTTTTCGTGGATCTGTAGATGCAATGGATGCAAGGGGTGTGGAAGGCTGTGGATTGTTTTTAGCTATGATGGACTACACATTCTTAAAAAAGATAAGGAGCTTGCAAAGATTTCCACAACAATCCCTTCCAATGCCACATACACCTCAAATAATATACAGAACGAAATTACTGAAAACATGAGTCAAATAGTTACAGAAGAGATAGTCAGAGATATTTCAGATGAATGGTACACATTAAAAGTGGATGGCACCAAAGACCCCACTGGGTGTGAGAACATTTCAATTGTGCTGCGTTATGTGGACAAAACTAACTGTGTGAAAGAGAGACTTATTTCAATGGCTATGACTCAACACTTTGATGCTGTGTCTCTGACCAAGTTGATCTTATCACAACTTAAAGATAATGGATTGAGCACTGACAAAATTCTAAGTCAGTGCTATGATGGCGCAAGCAGGGCCGTGCACAGACCTTAGGGCCTTTCGCACCGCGGGAACCTTTTCATAGTACCAGAACTAATTGTGGAACTACCCACTTTTTGGCGTTTTCGCACCACCGGAATTGGGTGCGATTTTAGTACCGGACTGCCTTTTTCGAGAACCAAATTAGCTCCTACTCCGGAGCAGGGTCTAACCTGCACAACTGGTACTAATCGTGACGTAAGTAGACATTGATTGGCCAAACGCGTACGAAAAAACGCCCTAACCCGCCATGATTTAAAATGCCGTGTAAACATACTGTAAACATTGTGTCAACTTATTTCGCAAGTATGGAGAACAGCGATAGATGGACGGACGCTGAAGTGCAGGCACTTGTAGCAAATGTAGCACTGCCAGTTGTCGTTGGAGATTCTTAGTCTTCCTTTCCGTTCTTTCAATCGCTTTACGTATACGTCAACTTTCCATGGCCATTATTATGAAACCCGCGAGACACAACAAAAACACAGCTCCGATCACAGCGTCCTCCATCCTCCTGTTGTTAATGTTGTTCTACGTTTCTGTTGTTGAACGCCGCGCACAAATGATATCGCTGTCGACCGGCTTACGTCACTTCTTAGTACACACTGTCAGTGCGAATGCAACCCTTTAAATGGTACTGGGAAATAGTGCGCGCAAAATCGTCCCAGTACTTTAGTACTGTACATTTAGTTAACATTTAGAACTAAAACGGTGCGAAAGGCCCTATTCGCACAAATGACGTCGCTGTCGACCGGTTCCTAGTACACACTGTCGGTGCGAATTCAACCCTTTAAATGGTACTGGGAAATAGTTCGCGCAAAATCGTCCCAGTAATTTAGTACTGTACTTTTAGTTCTGGAACTAAAGCAGTGCGAAAGGCCCTCTTGTGAGGGGCATGTGCTGAAACTGAAAAAGGGCACCCCCCCAATGACAAATTAAATAATTATTTGGTTAACATGTTTATTTATGTCATTGAGAAGAGGGTAAGGTAAAGCAACGAGTAAAGTATTTTTGCCGAAATATTTTGAAATATAATTTAAATAATTATGTCCAACACAATTCCAGTCAAAATAAGAGGTTATAAGAAGCTATAGCCATAACGTTACTATAGCCAACCCAGTCTCATAAAAATACGTACCTCTGAGTACTTTTCTGCAACTCCGTTTTTACGTACCTTACTGCACGTTTCGTCGCAGTTTCAAAGAGAAATGTCCACTGAGTGGCGCTAAAACACGGGTTCAATACGTGAACCCTGGCACGTTTTTATTACATTGAAATAGGTATGTATTGCTGTGTTTTTATTACGTTTCTTCAGGTACGTATTGCGGCGATTCAGAATTCAAATATCCGGGGACTGTCGCTAAAAGTTAATGCTCTGTCGTGTTGGAAATATGCCCTACACCAAACCCAACCCTAAACCTACCCGATAGTGTTAACAAATGCAAAACTGATATAAAAACACATTTTTTGATGAAACCGTGCCATTTTAACTTCCTTATATGCAGATTTGAACTGTTTTGTCGGTTACACGGGATTCGAACCGGAGCTCCTCACCTCTCAAGTACATCTCCGTACTCCGTGAGCTACCGAACAAACCTATCGTCTATGAAAACACATTGCTATGAAGCTGGATATGTGCGGTGCTGTGCGGTGCTAACATTCAAAAGCATCAGTTTTCAAATCTCCCAGCATATTAAAAATGTTTTGAAGTCACAACATAATACTCTTCAAGTAATTGTGCGAAAATTACGCTTTATTAATCGAAACTCTGTAAATCATACTCTGTGTCAAAATAATTTAAAAGGTGTCGGAGTTTTACTGCCTCTAGTGTTCATTTCTTTTGGAAACTGCAGTGATATGTACTTATTGGTACGTATTTCGCGTCTTGCGAAAATGTGCCCCCAGGTACGTTTTTGCCATGAGACCGGGTGTCTATAGCATATCCAACATGTATCCGCCTACCTGGTTAAAAACTTGATACTGTGTAGGACCAGGGATGTTGCTCTCTTAAATGTGTCTTATTCACTACACTTTCCCTAAAATAAGCCAGCAATGAAACAATTAATAAAATTATGTGAAAAGTACAGTTGCGGTGAAAAGTCTGAATTGTGCTAGAGCTCTCCTCTCCAGTGATCTGATTCTGTAATGTGTTTTTTTTTTTTTTAGTTACTACAACATTATTACATTTATACATGTGAAGGCGAGCGGAGAGTATAGAATACTAGATTCAAAAATTAGCTAGCTAGCGAATACGTGCATATTAACAGCGTAAACATGCATTAGCCATGTGACCATAGCCTATGATTAAATGTTAATAAAATAAGTGTATCAGCAATCATAAATCAAGGAAGACATTTATTGGAAATATATTTTACCTAGGTGACGAGGATCACTTTGTGTAAAACTCAAATGCAGTTACGGGGTTTTTGACCGGCGAATGTGTGCAAATGTGCATTTTGTCCGTCATTAAAACTGCAGCATCACATTACATTTATATCAGATTACAAAGTTTGTTGTAGCTATATGGGCGCTCAGTTTTTTCCTGTTGTAAAATACATTTGGGCCAAAAACTAATTTTATGAAAGATGAAATGCTACTGTATGCACAGGCTATTTAAGTGTAGGCTATTGTCTGTGACTGGATGGCAAATGCTAGCCCTCTCTCTCCGGTCCCACATGTCTCAGACCTCAAATACATACAATATGAGCCTTTATAGACATAGTGTTTCTTGCGTAAAGAAAACGCTGTACTTATTCAAACAACAAGATCTTCATTTACCCTTGCAAGACTTCGTTCAGCTGCTGTGGAACTTCAGTTCATTCAGTCAAGACAGAGAGTTATGAGGTTTTACTGACAGTTTGAGCGAAGCCAACAAGATTTAGTCACAAGCTCTTTTTAATACCTTTCATTGGCTTAATATTTGTAAAACAGACAGACAGACGTAAAGTGTGACCAATAGCATTGATTTATTGAAGAAGAATAAAAAAAAAACACAAAAAAAAGGGCACTTTGGAGTGTAAGGGCAAAAAGGGCATGTGCTCTGCACAGGTTGAGCTCTACCTGTGCACGTGCCTGGGCGCAAGTGTCATGTCAGGAACACAAGGCAGGGTACAGAAAGTCTTGCAAGAGGAATTACAGAGAGAAGTGCCATATGTGCACTGTTTCAACCATCAGCTCCACCTGGTTATAGCGCATGCCATGTCTTCTGAAAATGCACTGGCAAACTTTTTCGATGTATGCAGCTCTCTTTACAAGTACTTCAGAAAACCTACAGTGGCTGCAGTATACACTGGACAGAAGTTGAAGCGGTTGCTAGAACAACGTTGGACTGGACACCTGGCGACAGTCACTGTCATCATGACATCTTTTAAGAGCATTCTTTCCCTCCTCCAGCAGATGGAAGGCAACCAATCCAGCAGCACAGAAGTGAGGCTTGAAGCCACAGGACTACTGAAGGCCATCACACAACCCAGTTTCCCCTTTATAGCTTGTATAACACATAAAGTGTTGAGTTTGCTGGATCCCCCCAACACTCTTCTCCAAGCACACACCACCGGTCTATACACTGGTGTCAGTGTGGTCCAGAGTGCAGTCAAGTGTGTGGAGGAACTGAGATGTGAGAGTCAGTTTGACATACTTTGGGAGGAATTTACCAAACAGAGAGAGAATGCTGAACCTTCCACAGTCCCTGGCTGCACAGAAACGCTGAAGAGAAGTGAGTGCACAATGGAAGGACTACGTGGTGGATACAACATTTGGTCAAAACAGAATGGAAGGAGAAAAGACAGAATGTAAAAGACTATATTTTAGTATCCTGGATGCAGTAGTCGGAGAAATGTCCACCAGATTTAGTGAGAGAAACGGCAAGTTTATACAGGCCCTGAGTGCTTTACATCCAAGGAGTGAAAGTTGTCTGGATGGAGACAAAGTGAAACCACTGCTGGACTTAACAGGGAAGGAGTTTAAGGAAGCGAACTTTTCTGTGGCACAGCAGTTTTTGAAAGATGAAATTGCCAAATCAGATGAAAACTGTACAACTGCTGGCATTTTGCAAAGATACAATGATGCTTTATCAGCCACGTGTTGCAAACACTGAAGCTTGGATTAACATTTGGAGCATCAACTGCTACATGTGAGAGTTAATTTTCAACACTAAAGCATGTGATCAGTGATCACAGGAGGAGTATGCTTCACAAAAGAAAAGCAAATCTGATTCAGCTTGCAGAAGAGAGGGACATAGCCGCGTGAACGTATTTTGAGCTGGGGGGGCTGAGAAATAAAACGGAGGTGGGGGCACATGACAAGAGTGATGCGAGAACACTGACACACGATGATGGCGGATCCAAAGCGCAACTTTTGTTAATAAAACTTTCATTTATTCGTTTAATAGCCTATGAGTGAGTGTCTTTGTTGGGCTTTCATTAAAAAATAACAATGAACCACAAACTAAGCATTCGTATTAAATAAGGGAAAGGACCTTATTTATTTGGGTTACAACGGCTATAGCCTATCCATCTTATTCATTTGGTCAATGCAAGGTAGATGTTTAATATATGCAAATTTATAAGCATGCATTTAAAGTAAGGGGAAAATCCAAAAACCTTACATTTATTTGTGTTACATCACGGGTACACACGGGTCTTATTCAGTGGCGTAGCAAGTCAGCCCCAAGTATTATTATTATTACCAAGTAAGAACTATTTTAATAGCTGTGTAATGGGGAAGAGAGAGAGAGAGAAAAGTCACGGTATCCAGTCGGACTCGGGCCGAGAATTCTCATAAAGCTGTTGCTCGTTGCCCCCAAACTGCCCGGGACCATATGCACCTGCATACCCTGCATAACCAGACGCTACGCCACTGATCTTATTTGTTCT
>NW_015539827.1:647830-649913 GCF_001515605.1 Sinocyclocheilus anshuiensis | reverse complement strand
TCCAGTCGGACTCGGGCCGAGAATTCTCATAAAGCTGTTGGACAAGGGCCGGGCCCATGCAGGGCTCTATTCGTTCCCTCGTTGCCCACAAACTGCCGGGGCCCATATGCACCTGCATACCCTGCATAACCAGACGCTACGCCACTGATCTTATTTGTTCTTATCTGTTCATAACAGTTTTATGTTTAATATAAGCGACTTTGTCATTGTAGCATTGTTGATGTTGTGTGTGTGTTTTTCATTAAGGGTAATATTGAATCAACCTTAAGAATTAATTTTGTTTCAAGAATAGGAAAGACCTAACGTTAAAGATCAAAATAAGCGCTACAGATGTGAGAATGCGAGATTTGTTGCTGCTGAGGTAGACGCTCTCGCTCTTTTCTCTGCTGTCTGTAGAAATTGTTGTTAATTCTTAATTTGGGAATGGCAGAGACATGTTACAGGTTATAATATAATCCAAAAATCATGGCATCAAATGATTTTTTTAAGTCAGTTTAATAAGTTTAATTAGTTGAAACGACTTTCACAGTCAGTTTGATTCAACTTAACTCATATTTAACCGTTGCTTCTTGTCATTGTATGCTTAGGCTACCTTTTTCAATGAATTTTAATGAATATACTAATTAATAAAATGAATATTATTTATTTTTTATTACATATTGTTCTTTCATTTATTTTTAACACCGCACCCCCAGCACCCCCATTTTTTCGTGGGCTACACTCCAGGGGGTGCTGCAGCACCCTCAGCACCCCTACTTCCCACGGTAATGGAGAGGGACCTCACATGCAGGTTCACTGGAGAATGGAAGGAGAAACTACTGAGAAGATTCAGCACTGCATCTAGGAGACTACAGCTTTTCTGAATGAGGGTAAGAAAGCTTTTTGTTGTTAGCATACAGTATGAACAAATGTTAATTGTTCTATGATTTTAAATGTAAGTGCCATCAATATTTTGTATGTGTGTAGTAAGTAACATGTTATACTATTTTTTTTGGAGAATGATTAGTTTATTTAAAATCATACCTGATTCTCCACCGCTCCTAGATAAATTAGGTACTTTGACTAACCTTTATTTAATCTGTATTTTTCTCCAGTTTAGGTGCTGTGTCCCCTAGTCCATGGTCCAATTGACAGCCATATTTTACATCCTTTCTACAATACTCGTTCTTCTCAACTTCTCCATAAACTGTACACATTTTAATGTCTCCTGCATTGAAGTTTCCCGCTATAAAAAACAAGCAAGCTTTTGACTCTCCTTCATATTTTAGCATGGTAATTATAACAACTATTAGTTATAAAAGTTATAACACCAAAATGACTTAAATGGAGAAATCTGTCTTTGTTCTCTAATACTATTGTTCAATTCCATACTTGTATACTCTGTTATACCAAGTCAGTGGCACATTTGCACCCTGTATGATCTTAATTGAGTTTTCAACCTGTATGATATTTATGAAATGCTGTTGCAGAATTTTATGATTTTATGAAATTCATTATTTTATTTTGCTGAATCTATGTTTCTGGTGATGATACATGTGTATAAAATAAACTTCCCAGTGATTAATGCCATGTTTGGGTTTGGTGCAGACTGTGATGTGTGATTTTGATATGTTCTATATTTTCTGGCATTTTGTTAATAACAATAATTAGACAATATTTTGCTGAGTGTATTGTGCTAATACCTTGAAAGCTGACTCCCAAATCTTTGGATATTCTTCATACTGTGTGGTTAGTTTGCAGAAGTGACAGAAATTAACTTTTCCAGTAAGTTTAAATTGATTTTTATGGGAATTTTTACCTTTATAAGGGCAATATTTCTAACCTAATTAAATGTTTGCATCATCAACAAAATCTGTCATGGCAATGCAGGTGACAGAAGTTGCATGTGAAGTGTCATTTAGATGCATTTACACAGACTGTTTAATGCAATTCAGATTTGACATTTACATTTACATTTAGTCATTTAGCAGACGCTTTTATCCAAAGCGACTTACAAATGAGGACAATAAAAGCAGTCAAAACTAACAAAAGAGCAACAATATATAAGTGCAAATGACAAGTCTCGGTTAGCCTAACGCAGTCC